>NC_135721.1:99317552-99439071 GCF_964656455.1 Halichoerus grypus
CAGAGTTTTGTTTGCTTGGTATTCCCACACATCTGTTATAGTATAACTTTTTCTCCCCTTGCCCCATGGAGCTTCAGTTACTAGAAAGTATTTCTGAATTTCTTGAAATTTCATAATACTATGAAGGAAGACTCTAAATAATTATTTCTATTTTCATACAGAACAAAAACTTTAGAGTTTGATTCTGTAGCTCCCCTACCTTTGCTCCTGAATGTGATTTCAATCATGATATTTTCCTAATGACTTAAAAAATTCTCTACTTGTAGTATTTATCTCTTCTATCTTTTACTAGACTTTTACTTAAAAAAAAATCTTATTCAACTCTTATATGGAAGGAATTTTGGCAGTGAATTAAGAGCAGAAGGAACAGACTTTTGATAGATACTGATCGTGCACACACACACACACACACACACACACACTCTTTCACTACATTTCACAGATTCTAAAGCACCATGGATCATAAGATGCACCATTATTTTATGTACCACTAAGAAAGAAAGAAAAAAAATATTATTCATTAAGGTAAGACATACTATCAATCACAAGATATGTCCTGATTTCAGAGCTATTTATAACCTTACACCAACCATAAGAAAACATTTGACAAAGCCATATTGAGAGACATTGCATAAAATAAACTGACCAGTACTCTTCAAAAGTGTCAAGGTCATAAAAGACAAAGAAAGACAGAAATGGTTTACAGAGTGGAGGAGGCTAATAAGAAATAACAACTAAAGGAAATAAATTTAAGATCCTGGGTAGGTTCCTGGAGAAAGAGAGAGAGGGAGGGAGGGAAGGAAGGAAGGAAAGGAAGGAAGGAAGGAAGGAAGGAAGGAAAAAGTAGAAAAATTGGCAAAATTTGAATAAGGTCTAAAGTTTAGTAGATATTATACCAATGTTAATTTCTTGTTTATGATAATTGTCCTACCGTTTTCTAAGATATTAACATTAGAAGAAGTGGGATGAGAAAGATATTAAAACAACAACAAAAAAAAACCTCTTGGAATTATTTTTGCAATTTTTCTGTAAATCCAAAATTAATTCAAAATAAAACATACCAAAACTCCAAAAAAGTGTATCTTAGTATCATTTAAAACCAGTATCTTATAATTCTGTAGAATTAACACAACTGTTCCCAAATGTTCATGTACTTGCATAATTTGTTCATTATTTGAAGACCAACATGGTATGGTAGAGACTACCCTGGACCGGGTGTACAATCCTTGACTCTCAGCTTTGATTCAGATCAAATTCACAGGACATATCCTGTAATTCCTCAAAATAATCACTCTGGTTCTTAGTTTCTTCAGTCTGCAAGATGAGATTTTTAGACTAAGTGGTTCTTAAGGGCCACTTCACCTCTAATACTCTCAGGATCTATGTTAATAACCAAGCAGAATATATAAAAAATGTTGCCTTTACCTGAAATCAGCCAAAATGATTCATATTTTTTGAAAGGTGCATGTATACGTACATATTCATACTGTCACAAGCACAGAGTTCTTGCTATATAACAAGTATAGAATAAGCTACATCATGGTGAAAATGTCTACTCTGTGTTCATGGAGTGCTTAATTTATCCTTAGCACATAAAGATGCCAGGTGTTATTAGTGTGAAATAAAACTCAGCAATTTTTAGTAAGACTAGCACTATTCCAAACCACCCTCTCAGAAAAGGAATCAAGCAGGCAGAAATGTGAGTGGAGATGTAGATTTTATTAGCTATTTACCTTTGCCAGAGTCTCAATTTCTGATATTGTCAATTTATATTAATTGATTAAAAGAAGTCACTAAAATAATATGTGGGTGGTATCACAGAAGAAGGATATGCTGAAGAGACAGAAAGCCTTATTGATAAGATGCTTTCCTAGATTCTATGTGGAATTCTACATCTAGAAATGATGAGAAACCAGAAGTTGTTCTTCCCTTGAATTTTTCAGCAAAGGGGAGATGATGAGGACTTTTTAAGGGACACGGTGAAAGACAGTCTATGAATTTACCTTTCCAGTAACAGTCTTTGTGGAAAAGGCACAAAAAATGGCAGATGGATTGCAGCATATTAATCTTCCATATTAGAAAAGAAAAAAAAAACCAAAAATCTTCTTTTCCATTATCTTCTAAGGCACAGAGGAGCTACAAAAGCTGACTAGGCAAGGACATTTAGTCCCAAACACCAAGTCATTAAATTTAAAAGCAAGAGACAGAGCAAAGACCTCCTCCTGGAAAGGCTGTGAGCAGGATGGTTTGGGGACCTTCTGTTGGGGAAAGAAAATGCCACTTTTTGTCCCAGTTGATAAAACAAAGCATTCACAGGAGTGGTAGTTTCTATGACAGCCATTTCAACATATGCTGAATAATGAGGGGTAAGAACTGGCTGAGGAAAGAAGAAGAAAGATTCCCAGTCAAGGGTGTGGTGTTGGAGAAGACCCCAGGGCTACGGAGGGATTAGACACAATGATATGTAAATTGAGGTAGCTGATTTAAATTGAATCAGGAATGGTGAGCAAAGTATGGGTTGACCCCTAGAGCCTTCTGTTCCCTTGCTCTTCCCAAGCTCTTAGTCTCTCTGGGAAGGAAATTCTGACAGGAGGCACGCCCCTGGGTGGGACCAGGAAAATTTCCCTGTGAGTAACCAAGTAAAACAGTGTTTTCTGAGTTCTTCTTATTGAAGGTGGGGCTGTCTGCAGCGTCTAGACTGGTCTAGGCCCAAGGCTACCTCTTGCAGTAAATCAGTTGTTAAAAATGTATTTTCTAGCTGTGGCTTTTTGGAGGCCAGACAAGGTGCTAGAGGCTAATTCTGTTTGTGGATTCTCTTTGTGAATGAGGGCCCTGGAGTTCTACATCTCTATGGCACCTCAATTCAAGGCATTTAATCATCTTTTATTCTAGACTGTGTGTGTGTGTATGCTAGGTCTTTATAATTTGTTGGCTCATGCATACTGGGGGACTGGAAGAAGGAGAAGGAAAAAAGATGGTGGGAGGGAGAGCTAGGGTGGGAATGTGGTGCTGTAGGAGTGGTGGAAACAAACAGAAGAATCACTGCTGACCGTTCTCATACACTTTCCACGTGTGGAGCTTTGTACATGTTGCAAGCAACTATTTGGATAAACAAAGATCACTTGGAGGACAACCAGACCAACACCTACATAAATTCAGCCTCAGTTCACTGAGGCCTGAAATGAGGGGAAAGGGAAATATTGTGCAAGGATTCTTAGGTGTAGTCTCCAGACCAGCAGCATCAACAACCTGGGAACTTGTTAGAAATGCAAATTATCAGGTCCCACCCCAGGCAGACCTAATCTGAAATCAGAGGGTGGGGCTGAGCAATTGGTGTTTTAACAAGCCCTATAGTTGATTCTGATACAGGTTCAAATTTGAAAACCACCATTGTTTAGAAAGAGCAGGGGCTATTTCGGAGAAATGGCCTACTAGACAAAATTTGACATTTTTGATTGGGGGTGGTTTGCACATACTGGTTTGGGATACTTGAGGGATTGTGTCTGGACATGGGGAATATGCAAGAGTAGAACCTGCCTAATTAGCAGGTTTTCCAGAAGCTCTAATGGTGGATTTGGTGCCAAAGAAAACAATGGTGGCCCTTGTACAGAACCTAAGACCGGGTGGGAGTGCCAAGACTGGGTTAAAAAATGCAAATCTTGGTTTACCAGTTCAGACTAGAGTAGAACCTGCTAGTTCAACCCTTTGTCTTCTCATCCACCTCTGGAAGCAGAACAGAAGAAGGAATTTGAAGAGGAAGGAGGGAAAAAAAGTCTCATATCTCCTCATCTGTGTGTCTGAATACCTGGACCTTTCCAGAAGCTATCCTGACCCAATGCCAAGAACCTCCCACTCTTAAAAGATATTTCTCATTATTTATAAATCATCTCATCATATTTCCGATGTCATGGGTACAAAAATGTACATGCAAATCACATGAATCCAGGTGTTCCTGGCCTGTTAGGAACTTGGAAATACAAAAGATGACACATACACCTATCAGCAGAAAATCAGTGACTGAGTCCAACCTCAGATTCAATAAGAGAGAACCCAGAAAGTCTAGCCCCCAGCTACTTTGTACAATTCAGTATAAAGGCTGGACAGGCCTTGGAAATATGAACAGAAGACAAGACAGAATGTCAGAGTATGATCAGAGGAAAGCAAAGGAAGAATCAATTAAAACTATTATTATGATTGAAAATTAGATACGTGTTTCAATAAAATCACATGCAGTCAAATTAAAAAATAACAAAGATGGAAGATGTCATGTAGATGACAAACCCAGTGATCCAATGACGAAAAGGAAACTTTCGATTTCCATGTAAAACCCTAGTGGAGAAATACATAGTGGGGAAATACCACGGTGCTTGTTCCCCAGAGGAGGACTATGGAAAACCCCTGACATACTCAATACTCCTGCTTCTCTCCAGCCTGGGGCAGACATCGCTATCAAAGCCTGCCTGCTCTCCTTCCCTGCTGGGTATACGCTCAGCCTCAAAGTTCTCAACATCAGCTGCCAGCAGCCAGCAGCCACTGGCAATCGATCAGAATTGCTACGTCACCCTCGATGACTGGCTGCAATGGGCCTTCTGTTCCCAGGTCTGCCTCTCATCCCTTTGCCCAGAGGAAGCCTCTGCCATATAGTGTCCCAAAGTACACCTACTCTAATTAGTACTTGCTATTATAATTCCAGAACAGACTAACAAGTAATTATATAAAATGTGTGTTATATTTTCATCTCCTTTTCAATGTTTCACATACACAGATGCATTTCCCGGTTCAACAAAGGGGCAAAACATAATCAATGATTCCGGAAGTATAAGATATAAAACTATGTAGTTATGAAAACGCATGGTATCTGTATAGATCATATAAGTGTATCCCAAAATATGGGGCATCCTCATGGTGGTACACAATAAGTATTTTTTTTTATTTTTATAAAATTAAAGTTTTTTTTTAATTGCAATGATTATGTGGGTTTTTTTTTTATTATGTGTTTTGAATGCATAATATAAAAATAACATCAGACCTCTGAATTCACTGTGGATATTATTGCTTGTGTCAAGGATAAGTGAAAACAAAGCAAACATTTACAATAGCTTAGAGAAAAATATTAAGCAAATAATAGCGCAGGCAGTAAAAGTCTTGCAGGTGGCATGTGACTGGCTGAAGCCTGAGAAATGCTGTTATATAAATGTGTGCACATGTGCTGAGTCCCACCTAATTTCACTGCTGATTTACTATGCCTTAAGGAGAACATGCCAACTGCCCAACGACACAGCGCCAACATTTCCAACTGCCTCCCAATTAAGTGTGAAGTTACCCTTGCCTTCTAAGAATTGTCTTGCACCAAAATTTTATGATTTAAAAACAACTAACTCATGAACTTAGCTAAAACTCGAGAGGTAGAAAAGCTGAGCCCTTTATCTGACCCATCATCTACAATTAACCTGGTTATGTCCTCAGTCACAACTAACTAGTGTCACCCCCAATTAACTCTTCCAGATAGTTTTTCAATTAGCACTAACAGTTCAAACTACTAAAAAACAACAGCACAAGGTGGCATGGTAATAGGGCTGCTTCCAAGAGTATTAATTCACTCTGACAACTGACAACAACAACAAAATCCTAGGGAGAGAAAAAAAAAATCCCTTCTATTTTATCTTTGCCACTTGTAATATGGACCCTCCTTAGAGGTCTAATTTATTTGACATGTTTTGAGAAACCATTTTTATTATCCTATATCTGAATTAAATTCATTTTTTCCCCCTGTATTAGAATAGTACCAGGTTTCTGTTTGTCAGAAGCATTTGTCATTGAGTGGTGAGATTACATTGCAAGAGATGTCATAAGCAGTGGTTTGTCACCACCTGTCACATTAAATAAACCTCAAGGTAAGCACTAGGTTATAGGGCAAGTAAGCAAGGCTTTTTACTCCTTCCTGCCTAAGCCATGCACTAATTTGTACAAGTAAAAGAGCCTAGATTTTCAATCTCAGTACTAGATAAAAATAATGAGAGAGTTTAAATCAATAAAAATTTCACATGAATTACCAAAAACCAGCTGAAAGTCATATTTAGTTTGCACCCTATAATTTTTTGTTTTCTTTTTAGACTATCAGCCATATCATGACATTTCCAGGTACATCTGTAAAATAAGTGATTGTGGGTTTTCTATTTCTGGAGTCCCCTTTTTCATCGATCCCAGGCTACCTCTTCCTTTACTTCTTCCTCTTTCCTTCAGCTCTCTTAAGAGTCTAGTCACAGGGCTGGGGCCCACTCCAGCCCCAAGCTCAGGCATTGATGAAAATTTAAGAGATATCATGATGCATTACAATTGGGAGTCTCAGAATTATAAAATCTGCAACGAAACAAGATGAAACCCGAGAGGGAGACAAACCATAAGAGGCTCTTAATCTCAGGAAACAAACTGAGGGTTGCTGGAGTGGAGGGGGGTGGGAGGGATGGCGTGGCTGGGTGATGGACATTGGGGAGGGTTTGTTCTATGGTGAGACCGCTGTAAATTGTAAAAAAAAAAAGAAAGTAATAAACTCCAAGTGGTGAATTTTCGGAGCAGCACTGGGAGAAGAGAGAACCTTGGTAGATGAGGTGGTAGAATTCAGATGCTTAAGAAATGGTTTCTCGGTACACAGGCTTGGGAAAAGAAAAACATACCTTCTACCTTGGATGTGCTAATGAATATATATCTAATAGCGTCCACATCAAAATATATGATCAGGGGTGTCTGGGTGGCAGAGTCGGTTAAGCGTTTGGCTCTCGGTTTCTGCTCAGGTCACAATCTCAGGGTCCTGGGATCGAGCCCTGTGTCAGGCTCTGCACTCAGCATGGAGTCTGCTTGAGATTCTCTCTCTCCCTCTGCCCCTCCCACTCATGCTCTCTCTCATATAAATAAATAAAATCTTTAAAAAAATATATGGTCAAACTCATCTGTGTGGAGGTGCTAGATATGTAGATCCTGGGATATCAAACATGGTGAGGAGGAAATGGACAAAGTTGATGGTAATTATAACTACTGTATACGAGGCATGGGTAGATTTTTTTTTTTTTTCACAATTTTCAGGTTCGCCCAGCTAATTACAAATCCCATTTGTTGTTTTTTTTCCCCTTTTACCATAATTAGTTTCCCCAAAGATTTATGGGTAGGTCCAAAGAATGCAGCATTTGAACGCACCTTGTATCTTCAAGTTCTGTTTCATACTGAAAGACCGCCATTTAAACCAAAAAGGGGCTAAAAGGTGCTACCACTCTGCAAATTCAGACCAAAGGGGCTATGAAAAAATTGTTTATAAGCCAGCCCAGGTACTGACTTTGGTTTGAAAAGCTTGTTTCTACACATCAATATCATTATTACAAGTTTGCTTTAACACCAGCCCATACCTAGATTGTGTCATGTTAACAACACAGAAAAACAAAAACAAAAAACCCAATTACTGCATCAGAACTCTGAAAACTTAAGCATTTGTACATCTGCCCCTCTGGGAGTTAGAAACTAAATGGGCTAAGCATCAAATTAAAAAAGCACAGGTATTATGCATTCTAAATGGACACCCACTATCCTTATAAATACTGAGACCAGCGGCTGTTTCTAGTGCCGGATACATGGTAGGCAATTAATTCTGTTTATGGATTGGCTGACAAGAGAATTCAGCAAATTCACATCACATACTTTTCTAGTGCCCTAATTTGCAATTTGGAAAACCAGGAGTAACAATTGTTCCTTTAGAAATCAAAAGAGGACGCTGGCCTCAGAACTCCCTAGGTTCTAGCCTTTAAAGCTATTTTCCTGAGAGAATTCTGTGTGACAGACACTACAACTGCCCAGCTGATGGGTCAGAGCACTTTCTTTTTCTCCTTTATAACTTTATTAGAGAATGAATACTGCTCACCCTTTGAGGGCACAACTTTATGGGAGATAGGGACCCTTCACACTTTATGGAAAGGTCAAAGCTGTCCTAAAAATGGCCAATGAACCCAAAAAATTCTTGACTCAGAGGACCAATTTATTTGCGTTTCATCATCTCATTTAAAAATAAAATGGCTGAGCCCGCTTTTCCTGGTCTATTATTTATTAGATTTCAATAAAGAAGCTTGCTTTTCATTAAAATTTTGTCACAAACCACCCCATACTGTGCCTTTCTCTTGCAAAAGGCATTTTCAATTTTTCCCTCCTTTCTTGAAAAAAGAAGTAATTTTTGGCTCTGTTCTTTCTTGCTACCTTCTCTCTCTGTCTCTGTTCCTGCATCTTTAAAGAAACCAACCAATAGAACTACTTCCTTTTTTTGTTGTCTTAAAGAAATATGCAACAAGTATAGTTTATTTTTTTTTTCCAGCAAAAGTCACACTCCTTCAAAAAGAAGGATTTTAGATACTGAATCTCACACTTCTCTGTTTGTGAAGACTTGAATTAAAAAAATCATTTTTAAGTGAACAACTCACACTATAAAAATTTATATATATATAAATATATATATACATATATGTATATGTATATATATCTCATACAAAATGCATTTTCACTGATGATATATGGTATGGAAAGATAAGGCAAATATTA
Source organism: Halichoerus grypus (assembly GCF_964656455.1). Classification (NCBI taxonomy): domain Eukaryota; kingdom Metazoa; phylum Chordata; class Mammalia; order Carnivora; family Phocidae; genus Halichoerus; species Halichoerus grypus. The sequence goes on from NC_135721.1 coordinate 99,326,127, forward strand.
TAAAACTCAGCCCTTAAAGAAAAGTAATCAAGAAAACTTTTTACTGGATACTGACTAAGGTTGTGAGCTGCTAATGAGACATGTGGGTTGCTTTTGAAGGAAGACACTACTGGCATTAGCTACTTAAATATTAATAAGTTGTTTTCTGCATAAGGTCAACTTAGGAAGAGAGCAAGTCCAGAAAACATAACCACAGTCAAAAATCTCAATTTCAATTAAGCTGGAAATATAATACCTCTCTCTGAGCATAGATCTTAGCACTTCAAATACACTAGAACACAGTTTTAATTACAGATATAAATTACATTTCCTTTGAACTATTAGATGGCAACATTACACTTAATTTCTTTATACTTAACCATGAACCTCAACTCATGTAATCAAACAAAATCAAACCAATATAAGACATGCTCAGCAAGTGGTGGGAACCAGGAAGCTGAATTTCCATTTTCCTTTGTCTGTACTTTACAAATCATGCAAATTCCATGCACAATTACTTAGAATTGGGACTGCAATCTGATAGCTTGATGATAGAGCAAAATTAATTTGAAATAAAGAAAAACAGTAATTTGTGAAACCCATGGCCACTGGTAAGTTAGACACAGAGGGAAAGGCAGGGAAGTGTGGGAGAGGCCTCAGAGATTGGGAATGCACTTCCAATAAAACCTTACTTCTCCACATCAGCTATTTTCTTTTAAATTGTGGGTAATGAGCCTGGAGAATAGAACGGGAAGCCAGCTCTAAAAGGGGGAAGGATGGGGCGCCTGGGTGGCTCAGTCGTTAAGCGTCTGCCTTCAGCTCTGGTCATGGTCCCAGGGTCCTGGGATTAAGCCCCGCTTTGGGCTCCCTGCTCGGCGGGAAGCCTGCTTCTCCCTCTCCCACTCCCCCTGCTTGTGTTCCCTCTCTCGCTATGTCTCTGTCAAATAAATAAATAAAATCTTTAAAAAAATAAAAATAAAAGGGAGGAAGGTTGCTTTACTCTCTGTCATGAAAAAACAAACAGACAAAAAACACAAGAGGAAACATGGGGTAAGATAAGAGACATTGAGTGATAGGGCAGGAAAGCAAAGGAACTCATGTAGAATGTTTTCCTTCCTTTCAGGAAGGCCAAAGAGGTTTTCTTTTTAGCACGGAATTGTCATAATTTTATGAACTTGGGAAATATGGAAATGGTTTCACACAGCTGTAATGGAGAAGTGAGTTGCTTAGGTTATTTTACTCACATTAGTTGGGTTTGTCTTGCCCAGACTCTGGGACCTATAAGGACTGGATTTTTTGCTCCTGAAATTCACTATCTTTATGTATGGGGATCTGATACCTGCTCCCAGACCTCCTTGAGAGCAACCATGAGTCCAGAGCTGGCCCACTCATGAGCACCATGGAGAAGTAAATCAAGGCCCTAAGCCTCTACCCTTCTAATCCATAATCCTCAAGTCTCATTCCCCAACTGACTTTAGAGATATCTGATGTTTGTTGGTAGTCAATGAGCTACACTGATTTTCTACATGTAAGCCTTATATTGGAGGAAGATGCACTAAATTTGAATGGTTCCCCAGTAATGTGGCAGAAAAAAACTAGACCCAGAAAGCTAATAAATCATCCTTAGCCTTTCAATGACTGCATGTGTGAAGACCATACTCTGAAACATCAGGTTCTCCTGGCCTCAAGTCTCCTGCTAAAACATTTTCCCTAAAACAGGCCCTGCATTAGCCCTGAGGCCCAGGAAATGTCTCTAGGAACGTCAAAAGCTACTTCTCCCAAAATTTCAGACATCCCTTCAGTGGAGACCCTGAAGTCCAGAGGCAGTCCAGGGTGTAAGCTTGGAACCAGGGTCTTATTCTCCAGAAATTCCTGTGCACTAAGTAGGCATCCCCCTCTGAACCAATGAACCTACCAAAACCATATCTGTTGTGGTCCTGCGTATGTCCCCAGGTCTTATTGGGCTTGCTGATTCATTGATGGAACCAGATCTCTGGCCTTGAAGAGGTCATTCTTACTTTGATGAAAGATTCTAGAATCCCAGTGTTTAAGCCCTGCCATGAAACCTTGGATTCAATTGTTTCTTCTGAATCCTGGGATCCTAATCCAATTATTCCCTTAGGCCCAGGAAAGACTGTTTGCCATGTCCCATAATAGAAAAGATTGGTGGAAGAGTCATCTCCCCTGAACCAGATGAGTATAGTCTCTAATGAGCATCCAGTGTATGCAGACAGTATAAGTCTGGGAACCCAGGTGGGCCATTCTAGTAGCCTACAATGACAGAACCCAACCTTACTATGGCCCGAGTCCCAAGAGTCTTCTACCCTAATGAGGCCCTGACTCTTATTTCAGCCTGACTCCAAGTTTTCAAGAATCAGATTTTTCAGAAATCAGACACTAGGAGCCAGTATGTCTCTTCTTGCCAAAAGTTCAGCTGAGGCACCAACTTCAGAGATGTTCAAGAAGGGACAACAAGAGCAAACATGGTAGAAAAATCCTATATTTGTCCTTATATGCACTTGAGTTAAAATCACAACTCTGTGACCTTTACCAAGTTGCTCAGTTTCTCTGAGCTTCAGTTAAACAAGCGTAAAGTAGAAAAATAATAAGAATATAATAGAGTTGTTGAGATCCTTAGAGATAATACATGTTGAGCGCTGGGCACATGACAGGCACTCTCAACAATGATACCTATTACAGCGGTCTCTCACCAAAGTGTAAAATTAACATATAAACATATTTGAAGCATAAGGCCTATCACATAATAGGCACTCAAATATATAGAGAGAAAAAATAATAATAAATAAACAACGGATCCAGTCATGTTTGCTACTGTGGATAAGTAAATATTTTTTTATTTTTTATTTATTTATTATTATTATTTTTTAAATATTTTATTTATTTATTTGTCAGAGAAAGAGAGCAAGAGCACAAGCAGAGGGAGCGGCAGGCAGAGAGAGAAGCAGGCTCCCGCTGAGCAGGGAGCCCGACGTGGGACTCGATCCCAGGACCCTGAGATCATGACCTGAGCTGAAGGCAGACGCTTAACTGACTGAGCCACCCACGTGCCCCTAAGCAAATATTTTTTAAAAAGAGCCACATTCACCAGGCAATCAGCTCGTCTGAGGACTGGCAATACTTTTTATTCACTGTTAGTTTGATGCTTCAATTGAAACAAGCAGTGACCTAAAATAATTTTATAAACAATTTCTGAAAATCCATCAAATCCACTTAAACTATGATTTTTGACCTGTAAGCCACATTTGAACATTTACAGGGAACTCAATAATAAAACTCTGCCTTTGAAGGGGAGAAGAAATTCCTCAGAAAGTGGGTGCTCTGCAATAGCTAAAGTAATACCCTTATTTGAAAGATGAATTTCTTCCACTAAATGATAATGTATTATTTTTATGCTGAACTTTAATTGGAGTTAAAAATTCTAAACTTAGATATGTAAAGACTATTTCTGAAAAGTTAATTCCCTTTTTGGGCACCCACACTTGAATTTTGATTGTACAAAGAAAAACATATTTCTGGAACTGAAGTGAACACTTTGGTTGGTTAAATGTGTGGCCAGTGGCAGAGAAAAGCCAAATCCCTAAAGCATAATTCTGAGAGTTGTATTCATTGCTGAGTGGCTATCACAGTGAAAAGTATGCATATTTTCTATAAATAACTGACTATTCAGCCTTCCATTTTAGGGTATCTCAAAACAAAGGAGAGAATGCTTCCACACTTGAAGGATCCCATCTATTCATATATGTAAAAAGATAATTCTGGTTATACACATAATGTGCTTTGTAATGTCAGTCCGTTTTGCAGGCTCTTAAAAGGAAGGCATGCTCCATCAACCTGACCACCATTTGAATCAAATGGCTCTGAGTTCAAATCCCAGTTCTGTTTCTTAGTAAAAGTTCTACTTTGGGCAAAGTACCTAATGTCATAAAGCCTTAGTTTCTTAAATTTTCATTTAGGTACTTGTCATTCTTTGTCCTCTGTCTGCTACCCCAATGCATTCTCTATGATCCTCTGTCCTGCTCTGTGCCCGGGGAGGCTGATTCTGTGTGTTTCAGAGTCACAGGGTCAATTGACAGAGGGCACCAGCAAGAGATCAGAGGATGGGTCTATGTTTCCATTAGAGCTCCTGGGAACAGTCAAAATCTTTCTACTGTGAATACCTTTGTCACCCTATTTCTGAGGCCATAGACTCACCGGAAAGATAAAAGGAGATGCTGTATGCAAAGCACTTGGCAAAGGCCTGTCACAAATGACGAGTGATAGATGTCACCCACGTTCAAAGCCAAAATAAGCAAATGGTGTTTGAGCAAGGTCCACAGCTAGTGAAAAAGCTGATTGAAATAATGCCACCAAAGTGAAGGCGACACTTCCAATTAAGTGTAAGGGAATGAAATATTTGGTTCACAGCCATTCCCCATCCCCTTCAATTATTTGTCCATTGTCTGTTTAGCACACTCCAAACCCTCCTCTGACAAAATTCAAGGAAAAAGATTCTCTCCTGAAGAGTAGTCAGAGCAAAATAAAATCACTGCCCCAAAGAACTGCAATTAGCAGTGGTAGGGGCATGGGGGTTGCGACAGGTGCTCTGTGCCAAAGGAGAGCTAGATTGAGGCAACCTAATGACAGCCCTATGATGCCCTGGGGGAGTTGCTCTGGGGTAGGTGGGTGAGCTGCTCCTTGAAGGTTCAGGATGTGAAAAACAGGATAGAAAGTGTTGATGAGATATTGAATGCTTTATATGTGGGTTCCCCTAAATATCTGAGAGAGATGTAAATAAATACAGGGATTTCAATTTCGTTGCACCTTGATAAATAGACACTGGGTCAGCACTGGACCACTGGGATCATGGTTTTAGAAACACTGCCCAAAGGCTGAAGAATTTAATCCTTCTGATACTTCAGTCTGTTACACAACCAAACTACCCAAAAGGAATAGTCTGGAGTATAAGCGTCTGGTTCTGTGGTTCTCAAAGTGTGGTCAGCAGGGCCAGCAGCAACAGCATTACCTGAGAATGACTTAGAAATGCAAATTCTAGGGTCTCACCCAGACCTACTGAATCAGAAATCTGCAGGTGGGGCCCAGAGATCTATGCTTTAATAAGCCCTCCAGATGATTCTGATGCACATTCAAATTTGAGAACCACTGTCTTGGCACAAATGCCTTAGCACCAATACATATTATTACCATCAGTCACTGCTTGCTACCCACTTATTGTGAATTAAATACAGTGCTAAACCCTTTACTTGAATCACCACCTTTAATACTTACAACAGCCTTGTGAGGTAGGTACTGCTGGTGATTCCATTTATGTGAAGTAAACTAAGCATTAGGGAATTTGCAGAGCATACCAAGGGCACGTTGCCAGTTAATGATAGAGCCAAAAAAGATGCATCCTCACAGAGCAAAATGCATCTTTTAAAGAGGTGCCTTTGTTGAATTATGTGAACTTTTTCTGTAGGACTCCAGAGACTATTTCCCAGCTTGCTCAGTGAAACTGGGACCTGCTTTAACAAGGATCTCCCACCAACCCTAAGATGTGCTCTACTCTCAGAAAAGCACAAAGGGGTATTTAAGAGACAGAATGGGCTGAGCCAAGGATCTGGTGGCCAGATATATGGCCATCTGGAAAGGATCAAACATGTAGTTTTTGAGTTGCTCAAATAAGTGTCCTCTTTGTCTCCATCAAAAATCTATCATCTATCTATCTATCTATCTATCTATCTATCTATCTATCTACCATCTATCTATGTATACTACACATACATACACACACAACAGAGTATATATTGCTCATACTTTTATCAGCAATTGGGGGAGAATATAAATTTGGATCTCTCCTCTTCCAAAAAAGAGATCAGACTGAATATAAGTGAATTTAAAAACAAAACAAAACCAAACCCAAACCCCAAACTCTAAAAGGGAGTTTCTATGAATTACTATATGGAGTATGCTATTGTCTATCACTATGAAGCTCTTGTATTCTTTATTCTACATTAATAAACTGAGGTCTACTTTTACCCAGAGGAAACAAGTATCAACAGATATTAATCTTACATTGATCAATGACTTATTACTATATTTTTATTTCAGCACATTAAAAAACTCTAATATAAAGTAAAAATCCTGCTTTGAAAATTATATGCTATAAGATTTATGTAACATCAAGCAGAGAAAAGGTTAAAATATATAGAGAATGAGTTAACATAGAATTAATTAACCTAATAATTTAAACAGAGTATTTAAACAGAGTATTCTGCACAATATTTGGGGGGAAAATTTAAGCTCAAATTTTTGTGAAATATATCTTTTTATTAAAATATGCACATATATTTGTATTTAGATATAAAAGAAAAAGATGGTGATTAACAGAAAAAATATTCTAAATGAATATATATTGAGAATTTGCTTACTTGGAAAAAATATATCCCATAACATTCACTAAGTTTACATTTTATGAAATTCCTAATGAAATGCAGATAAAATTCATCAATAATAATTGGAGCATTAATAACAAGTGAAACTGCCATAAAAATCAATTTGAAAAATCTATTTGGATAATTAAAAATACCCAAACAGCTAGCTACTGAGTTTACTTTCCTTTACAAAAAAGTCATTCCATATATTTTGTTATGATATGACAGTCATATTCTAGCTTCTATGCCCTTCACTTTCTCCCCAAGCTCTTTAAAGACATTGGGTTTGTCTTATACAACTCCATACACCCAGGAGTTCCTAGGAAACAACACTGTAATTGGTAAGACTTTCATATATTTATTAAATTAAATCCCTTTTCTTAGACTACGGTGATATTATTTAGAGGGGCAGGGGCACAAATGCAAAGATGGGGCTGGGTGGTGAAGTGGAGAATCATATCTTTTTTAAAAGGAGGAGCTACTCCTCAGCTCCACACAAATGTCTTCAGGCGAGAATGAATGCTGGTCGAGTTCTTCCTCATCTTTTGATTTTTCAAAGGAAAAATGGCAGTGAGGACTTCAAAGAGAAATCTCCCAATTTTTAAATGTGGGCCACAAATACACTGCCCTTTAAAACTGTGCAGTAATCTGGGTTTGGGCACAAAAACAAAGCTGCTCTTAGATATTCCAGGAACCATGAGTTTAATATGGGAAGTAGGCTTTCCACAAATGATGGGCAAGCTGGAGTGGATAGGTCAGGAGAGTCACTGTGGAAGTTCTGGGAAGCTGCCACCAGAGGACAAGGAGGTGAGCTGGAGACCTCATCCTGAAATACCAAAGTGATGGTTTGCAAAGGCTTATGGGGAAGCTGTTCTGGAAAGTCCCTAGAAATTTCCCACCAGTGATTACAGTCTACAGCAGTGAAGTTAGTGGTTCTCAAGCCACTAAGCCACCAGGAATCCCACATCTGCCCACACATCGGAGGGCTCCATTTCTGCTTCCCAGTTTCCACATCAGTTCTTCTAACTGGCAGTCTGGAATCTGAACCATAAAGGAAAGAGGATCCTGGGGTAAGTGTTTCTCAATTTCTCCCCTGCATTACAGCCCAGGAAGGTGGGAATGAATAAAATCCCTGATTAGAGTTGAATGAACACTTCACTGGGTTGCATCCCTAAGTTTCCTTTCTCCCTCTTTCTCTCCTCACTTCTCCTCCCCTCCGCCCATTTTTAAAACATTTTTCCTCCTCCCCTTCTTCCTCTTCATCTTCTTCTTTGTATCTTAATACCAACAAAATACCTTCACAGTGATCACCAGGAGTTAGGGCTGAGGGGAGCATATGACTACAAAGGGATCACACAGAAGGGTGTTTTGGCGGATGATAGAAGTGTTCTATATTCTGATTGTGACGGTGGTTATAGAAATCTACATATGTATTAATTCATACAACTGCGCACCGAGGTCAATTTTACTGCAGTAAAATAACTGAATGATAATAGCATTTACAACAGACTTTCTGTATCAAAAGTAGGCTTCCAGGCACCTGGGTGGCTCAGTGGGTTAAGCATCTGACCCTTGATTTCGGGTCAGGTCATGATCTCAGGGTCATGAGATCGAGCTCCAAGTAGGGTTCTGAGCTGGGCATGGAGCCTGCTAAATATTTTCTCTCTCCCTCTCCTTCTGCCCCTCCCCCTCACCCCCTGCTCCTGTGCACTCTCTCTCTCTCTCTCTAAAAACAAACAAAAATAAAAAAGTAGTCTTCATTAAAGCAACTTAAATTAATGAAGTACTTATACTCTGTAGATAAAGAAACTATAACTGAACAATACCATGTGGGACCTCATTAGAAAGTCAGAAACAGGCAGAGGATGATATTCAGTGTCATCTTTAAATAAATCAAGAGACATAATCCATTACTAATATCTAGATGTTGGTCCTTCATGAAGGTTAAATAAGCCTGCCCAAAACTATACTGGGCCATGTTTATTGTATGAGAAGATATTCTTTGTGTACTACTTACTCTCAGTCAAATGCCCTGAACTCTAGTCATGATTGTAAAAAGTAAAAATTGAAATTATAGTAGAAAAGAAAATCCATTTTGACAAAGGACAACCCTGTGACTGGGAAACAATATGATAGCAGTCATTATTATGAGACAATTAAATAGACTGAACGAACCCTAAAGGAAAAACAGCTTGTAAAACACTTGCTGTTTGTACAAGCAATATTGACTCAGATAAAAATCCAATGGGTAAAAAAAGAAAAAAAAATGTATTAAGTTGCTTTGACAAAGCCTACACAACTTGCATTAAAAAAAAAGTATATCGTTCAACTTGCTTAAATGTAGACATTTAATATACTTAAAGCCTGTTTTAATGATTCATCTTATCAACATCCTCACTGGTGCTAATACCGTCTCGTCGGTTGCCTGCCACCCTCTCTACGTTTTGAAAATATCTAGTCAAAATTCAACCGTTGGTGGCTGCAGACAAAATCTTTCAATTCAAGCCCGCCTTACATGCACACTGAAGCACTTTTCAACTGTCATTTCGGAATGTCAGTGATTAGCATGCAAAAGGTTTATTTAATTTCTTTCTTTTCAGGGAAAAGAGGTTAGAAACAGCTGTCATTCAGGTGATGAATACAAGCTGCCAGCCTTTGAAGCAGCAGGTGAAGTAGTTGAGGTTGGAATTAATTAGCATTTAGAGAACCCCCACACTGGATTACACCCTGGCAAGGAAATAGCTGTCCTTTGCAAATGATTTCACCTATTAAAGAAGTCTGGATAGAAGGCACGATGCAAACATATAGCCAAAAGTTTGCACCTTCAGAAGCAAACAAAATAGTTTTCTGCTCTTTCTAAAATTCGAGGCTCATATGCATAAATCTAAATGTAATATTCAGTCAGAAGTCACGCCCTAGCCTACAATAAGCTGTTTAAAAAATTACATTCAGGAGCACAGAGTGATTTCCAGCACACATGTGTCATTCTACATTAATATTTGAAGCCGTCCTCATTGCTGACCAAACAATGGCTCTGAAGCCATTTGATCTGTAACATATCATGAGAGAAAGAATATTTTTGAGAAGAATTCTCTCCCCGACCACAAATTCTGTTTCTGTTTGGTTTGGGTTTCGTTAAGATCATATCTTCAGAGCACACTCAAACATCAAATATTTTATCAGGAAAAAAAAAAAGTCCACTCTTTTCGTGTTTCAAACTCCATATAAGTCTTAACAACTGGTTATTTCAAACAAGCCATCGTAAGTCCTATGACCTTTAATGTATATGATGAACTTATTTTAAAAGCATATCAATGATTAATATCAGATATTTAGTGATAGGTAATAAGTGAGCATCTGGCAGCCTCCAAGAGTAAGAAAAAGCAGCACGTTGTTGTAGTGCCCACAGAAAACCAGGATGTTGATGCTAATTAAAAAGCTCCTTATTGCCTGGAAGCCAAATGTCAAAATGCTGTAACCAAATGGTTTCCCTACTCCAAACTGGGCCAGAGTCAGGGCAGCAGTTCTGATTGGGATTAAAGTACATCTTTGTCTTGATAATGTAAGAGGTGATGGTCTGAGTCCTCTTTATTCACAAGAACATTTTGTTTGTGTGTATGTGAATCAGAACTAATTATGAAAGGAAGCATTCCATACAAGGCAGGAACAATTCATCTTCAGAGGCCCAAATGAGACAGCTCTGCCCTACAACCACAACCATTACCTCCTCCTCATTCCCCTTGACCTGCTCACCACCTCCTACCTCTTCTTCCACTGCCTTCACTCACTCACTACCTCCACCCCCCTCCCAACCCTTACCTAGTCTGCTTCCCCAGCCCCACCTCCACCCACCATGCCCTGGTCCCCCACTCCAACCCCCCATCCCACAGACACACCCTCACACTGGGACCTCTACTGACTCCATCCCTAGTCACCTCCTCCTCCCTCTACCCCTTTTTCAGCACTTTGCACTTCCACCATGATTGATATGGACACCTAATCTAGTGGGAAGACAGGCTGATGAAGGTAGGGAGGGTTATGGCTTAGGAGTTGTTTTAAAAAAAAAGCTAATGAGAATATGGCCCCATTATATTGCCTCCATATGTGTTTAGAATCAGTTGTTGGTCCCATGGTTTTCTGTACACATCCTGTCTCATCAGAGGTTTACGTAAGTCCATTTTATAGGGAACGTTGACATCCTGGAGGAGCCAGAAGGGCAGACAGATGGCTGGTTCACTGAATACATATCTGAGCTCTTCTGCCTTGGCGACCCTTCAGTATGCTACAAGGAGCAGCAGGGCATAGTGGTCACAAGAAGAAACTCTGGGGGCCAGATGGGCTGGATTTGACTCCTGGCTCTGCCACTTACCAGTGGTACTACCACAGACAAGTTATTTATCCTCTCTTGAGCTCCTGAGCTGTTTTCTTAATGGTTAAGTGTAAGTAATAGTAATAATAATAATAATAATACCTCTCTCATAGGTTATGGGGACTGAATGAGTTACCACTTATATAGCATTTAAAACAATCCTTAGCACAAAATAAATATACAAATTTTTTAAATAAATAAAATAAAAATTCACATCCCCATTGTGCAAATTTCATAGAAAACCAGCATCTTTAATAAAGAAAAGTAGCTTGTTATTTTTCTTCTATAAATAGCACTGACTTTTTTTTTTTAAAGATTTTATTTATTTATTTATTTGAGAGAAAGAATGAGAGAGAGAGAGAGAGCATGAGATGGGGGAGGGTCAGAGGGAGAAGCAGACTCCCCGCCGAGCAGGGAGCCCAATGCGAAACTCGATCCCGGGACTCCAGGATCATGACCTGAGCCGAAGGCAGTCGCTTAACCAACTGAGCCACCCAGGCGCTCCTAGCATGGACATTTTTAAATGGCTAGGTATTTTTTTTTGTAGAAGTTAGTTTTGTCTACAAAGGGCGATACGTTATACTGAACTGTTGAATCATTGAACATGATATCAAAAACCAATGACGTATTATACCTTGGCTAATTGAATTTAAATAAAAAAATTTTTTTTTTTTTTTTTTTTTAAGATTTTATTTATTTATTTGACAGAGACAGAGATAGCGAGAGCAGGAACACAAGCAGCGGGAGTGGGAGAGGGAGAAGCAGGCTTCCCCTTGAGGAGGGAGCCGGATGTGGGACTCGATCCCAGGACCCTGGGATCATGACCTGAGCCAAAGGCAGACGCTTAACGACTGAGCCACCCAGGCGCCCAATTTAAATAAAAAATTTAAAAAGATTAAAAACAATATACATTTTTATTTTTCTTTAAATAAAGACTAATGACTTCTGAATAAATAAATAAATAAATTAATTAATTAATTTTGAGACATTAAACCACTTATACCAATAGAAACTTTGAAAAATATCTTAGTGGATAAAAATTCCTTTTTTTTTTTTTTAAGATTTTTTTATTTATTTGACACCGAGAGGGAGAGAGAGAGAGAGCACAAGCAGGGGGAGCGGCAGGCAGAGGGAGAGGGAGGAGCAGGCTCCCCACTGAGCAGGGAGCCCGATGTGGGCTGGATCCCAGGACCCTGGGATCATGACCTGAGCGGAAGGCAGATAGATGCCCATCCAGCTGAGCCACTCAGGCACCCCAAGTGGTTAAAAATTCTAATGCTTTCTTTCTGTGCTAAGAGGCAGAGAACATGGTTTGGAGGAGCCAATGCTAGTGTTTTAATTATCCATGCCAGCCGTATCCTTGTTGCCACAGATAACGATAGTGTGTTATCTGTTTACAGGATTGTAAGAAAACTGAATAAGACTTTAAACTTAAAAAATAAAAATGACTACAAACTTATCCAAAAAGGACAGTAATTTCTGGCATGGATAATTTTATTGTTGTTATTGTTAAAGTTTAAGGTTTCAAAAGCCATGAAGCATGAGGTTGACAACTCTGACGATTCTCCATGAAGGACAAAGAAGGAAGGCAGTCATGTTAGAAATTTTTTTTTTTTCTCTGAAAACTATTCTGTTAATATTTATTTGAAAATCTCAACAATTATGTTTGTATAAAAGGAAGAAACACTGGCATCATGTCTTAACGTGGCCAGAAATTACAGTTGCATCTTCTATCTTTCTTATCATTCTCTCTGCTCTTTATCCTTCAACTTTAAATGACCGGTCAGGATCATTTCAAATTTGAAAATATATGAACGAAGGTGTTTGTATGGACATCTATGTTTAAGGAAGTGAGATGGATGACTTTTCAAAGGTTTTATGTGATGCATAAGAAGGGAGGGAAGGCGAGGTAGCAATGGAGAGAAGAGGGAATGGGAGCTGAGGAATGCTAATGGTTAAGGTTTGTACTCCACCTCTGCCCAGGGCCTGTCTCTTGCTGACCTGAAAGTCAGTGTCGTGGCTCTTTCTTTAGCTCATTTCCATTTGCAGGAACAATGGCTCTAAATTAAAAAGTCTTCGTTGTGGACAATATCTTCAGAGTCCATAACAAGAACTCTCTCAAGGGAGTGGGGAAGGTCGTATAAGGATTGTGCCCATGGCTGGTCCTCTCCTTCCCAGAATCAGAGGCAAAACCAGTTCCAGGACCTTTCTCCACACTGCTTCCTTTATTCCATTCCAGGTAAGGCCGTACGTGGATTATTCGGTTTGTTCAGCTCTTTGATGTATTTAGTAAGAATTTAATAATAATCGGAAGCTGTGTGGAATGTATCTTTCACTTATGTTTACTTTTAAAAAATTATTTGGATTTCACTTAAAAATTTTTACCAAGTCTCCCAAAACTGATCACGAAATTTCTTAAAGAAAATCATGTTTTGTGTGTATGAATGCACATTTTCTGTTTGCTCTCTAATTTTTATCAGGAAGTAGAAAATATTCAGGATCCTAAATAAAGACTTTGTCTGTCATGTCTGTGTCTCCAGTGCCTAGAACAGCGCCTGGGACATGGCAGTTGCTCCATAAATATCATTTGAATAATTAAAACAATATGAATAGAAACTAGACATGTGGAATTCTAACACTGAGCATTAACTCTGAGCAAGGCACATAGCACGCACCTGACATGCATCATCTCTCTCTCCCAACACTGCTGAAAGTTAGGTGCTTTACAGATGAAAACACCGAGGTGAAGAGAATGCAAGTTAACTTGCCCAGGATCTCACAGCTCAGAAATGGAAGATCTGGATTTGAACATGGATAGTGATATTCCAGAATCAGTGCTCAGAACCCCACATCTGCTATAAATATTGCTAATCCCAACTTCTCATTTTTCCCTATTCAAATAAACACCTGAGAACTCAAATATCGCTTTTTATATACTGATGAGAAATTATTGTACATTGACAACATATTTGTGAAAATGAGAAATGTAATGACTACAATGATTGTCACTAAAATGCATTTTTATATTTTTTTAAAAAAATATTTACTGACATGTAAAAATTAATTTCTCTCATTTTAAACTCCTTCATAAAATTCCCTTACTTTTTGCCCTAAGCGGATACAGGAGCAGAGCAAACCAAACAAAATCATGCTTTAAGTGTAAGCAATTACTATAGTTGGTTGTGGCTAGTTATTTAAAACAGGAAAAGTGCTCTCAAGGTATTTCTAGATGTGAAAATAATGCTGGTGTCATTTATTGTGCATACTTCAATGCAGTTTTGTCACAAAATAGAGAAACTCCAGTGAATTTGAGAAGGGACGTGAGAATGTGGCCCCTATTATATGTTGATCTTTTTCATGGTTGTTTCATACAGACATCCTTCAGAGTGTGGCCCCTCCCAGCATGTGGTTTTATATGCATGCTTCGTATAGGGGGAGAATGCTGCAGACCTACCATTTAAGCACCTTCAGAACACTCCCCTGGCTGGGGACCTGAGTTTTAATCTTAGCTTTGATACTAACTAGCTATGTGATCTTGGGCAAATCACTTAACTACTCCTTGCTTATGTTTCCTGGAAGTTGGATTAGGTATCCCTTAGACACCTTCTAGAACTAAAAATATCTTTCAATTCACTACCTTTTAAGGCTTTTATTCTTGGTAAATTCTAAATCCTAATTAAGGATTTATCTGTATCTCTAAATCCCTCCCCCCTTTTTGAAAAGTGCTTCAGAAGTTTGTTTACAAATGAATAGAAACAGGTAGGTGATTACCAGGGTTTCTTAAGGTTTGGTTACTTGGAAAGGCTGTGAGCCTGTGAGGACAGAATGCTAATTCTGTATCTATACTATCACACAGCCAAACTATCTCTGGATCTGATGGAATGAATGGTAGGCATAAACTGGTGAAGTAGCAACAACCCCTGAGATCCTGAAGCTGGTGTATGAAGATGCATGGCACCCAGACTTTAGCATAACATCAGTGTTTCTGCTCAACCTAAGAAAGGCAATTTGTTTTTGTTTTTGTTTTTGTTGGGGGCGGGGGAGTTGTTATGGGTACTAACACAAAAAATGCAACACACTGTTATAAGAATAGACTCAGATTTGGGGCACCTGGGTAGCTCAGTCGGTTAAGCCTCCAACTCTTGGTTTTGGCTCAGGTCGTGATCTCAGGGTCATGAGATCAAGCCCTGCCTGGGCTCCATGCTCAGCATGAGTCTGCTTGCTCCCTCTCCCTTTGCCCCTTCCCCCTCTCTCCTGTGTGCTCTCCCTCTGCCCCCTCCCTCTCAAATAAATAAATTAATTTAAAAAAAGAGAATAGAGTCAGATTAAAGGGGTCTGGGGACAACAGCCGTCTCCAGCCATTCCTGGGTTGACAAGTAAAGTTGATCACCAGAATTTTGCAGAGTTGACTACATATCATGATAAAATCTGGGTACCTCAAAGACAATTTTGAACAAGTGCATAAGAAAGGAACAATTATTTTCTGCAAATATCAATAGAGCTCCTGGAAAAAGAAAGTGACTCTCTAATATCAGCCAATGTAGAGTAAAAATAGCCAATGTTTTAAAAATGATTTATAGAACTTGGGCAAGGTTGAGTCTAGAACAGAACAAAATGGAAATATTCTTTCAGCTATTCCTTAATAAAGTGAAACTAGAATTTACTATCTGAATCCACTGTATACCCATGGTTTGTTTTGTATATTTACACTTAAATTAATATGAAATGCAATTAATATGTAGTTCTCTTTCCAAAGGAATGGTTCACTCACTTCTGACCTTTTATAATACTTCTATCATTTTCATAAAGTTCTGAATTACAAAATATCTTACAAAAGATATGGCTACACATGGATTTCTGGAGTAGGTGAATTCTACCTATTTTAGTCAAAATTCTAGTATCCAAGGTAAAGAGTGGGCAAAGCTAAGTAAACAGTTCTAGTCCTTACAGATTGCTGACTTAGTAAGTCTCAGTTCAGTCTGATTGTGCTTAAATTTTTAAAAATAATGCACAATAGCTAAATGCACTGATAATTACAACATCTATAATACTTTTCAGCCCAGTCCCATTAGTGGCAGATACTGACAAGTGGTTCAACAAGCACCTGTTCCAACTTACTTTCCCACATACTTTCACAGCTATACTACAGAAAAAAAGAACTAAAACCATATTTCTTTTCAGGGCTGGCATGTAATATGGATCCCTGAAGCAGAATCAACTGTGTGAACCCTGAAGATGAAAGCAAACAACATAAAGTATCATATTCATGAAAAGGTGCCTTTTTGGCAAGCATCATGACTAGTTCTTTTGAGGAGTTATGCCTGAGTTTCTGGCATCTAGACCTTACTGTCACATGTCAAGATGTGGATAGTAGCAGCAATGTTGTTTCTGCTTGGACAGTGTAGCGATTGAGCTTTTTTTTTCAAGTTATGTCATCCTTGGCTATATTGTTCTCTTCAAAATCTAAATAGGATGGATTTTGTAGTATGCAACCAAGAACCTTGATAACATACTATTTATGCTATAGTCTTCCTTTTCTTTCCTTCTTGAACCTCTGCCATCTAGCATAGCCAGCCTTAACAACGTATTTCTCTTTCCTTTCACCTCGAACAAAGCTTTTGGAGAAGACACTGTCTTAAGATCCACCCTCAGTATATGTTGGGAAAGTTTTAAACGGGTAGAAGACAGGATTCTACTAAAAACTATATACATATAGTTTTATATATAGTGATAAATAGCCAAGAAATTGAATACTAGGTGGGTTTTTTTTTATTTTTTTTATTGTTATGTTAATCCCCATACATTACATCATTAGTTTTAGATATAGTGTTCCATGATTCATTGTTTGTGCATAACACCCATGATTCATTGTTTGTGCATAACACCCAGTGCTCCATGCAGAACGTGCCCTCCTCAATACCCATCACCAGGCTAACCCATCCTCCCAACCCCCTCCCCTCTAGAACCCTCAGTTTGTTTTTCAGAGTCCATCGTCTCTCATGGTTCTTCTCCCCCTCCGATTTCCCCCCCTTCATTCTTCCCCTCCTGCTACATTCTTCTTCTTCTTTTTTTCTTTCTTAACATATATTGCATTATTTGTTTCAAAGGTACAGATCTGAGATTCAACAGTCTTGCACAGTTCACAGCGCTTACCAGAACACATACCCTCCCCAGTGTCCATCACACAGTCACCCCATCCCTCCCACCCCACCCCCCACTCCAGCAACCCTCAGTTTGTTTCCTGAGATTAAGAATTAGGAGGGTTTTTTTTCCCCCCACAATAATGCAAAGTGTGTTTTGTTGAAATCCATATTCACTGGAATCACAAAAACCCAATATAATTATTGCCAATCTGGTAAAGCTGTGAAGTCAATTTTATTTCTTGAGGCATTCAGAACTTTTCAAGTAAATTTTTATAATTAGTCACTGCCCTTGTCTTTTTTTTTTCTTTTTCTAGCCTACATATAGATGACAAACACAAGAAACAGCAAGCTGGAACTTTTTTTTTCCTCCTAAGGAAGAAAAATACTCATGTCAATCGAAAGAGTTGAAATCATATCCAACAGTCTGCATTGGCTCTAATTTCATCCTCCTGTAATATTCCACTCTCATTTCTATTCATTCAAGTAATCTCTCTGGCATGGCTACAGTGGGTTTGACTTTTTCATATAATTTTCTGGGGCTGCATGAGCATTTAAACATATTGCTTCCTATTTAAAAAAAAAAATCTGCTTCAAACACTTCTCAGTTAACAAAAACAGTGAAAAATGTCTCAGTACTACCTATAGAAAACTCTAAATTCAGGCAGAGTAGTGAAGAAGGGGATAGAAAAGAATGGGAAAAAGAAAACTAACCACCACCAAGAGGCTACTTGTTCCAGGTGTCTTATTGATTCAGATATGTTATTTGTTTCATTTTCTCAACAACCATGTGAAAAGCCAAATAGCTTGCCGAAATGCATTAGTACACCACAGAGACAACATGGGACCCATAATTATCTGTCCCCAAAGCCATGGCCATTAGACTTGCCAGAGCTGCCAGGAACACATTTTGTTACGCCCCGTGAATCAAGGCAATTGATAAATCCTGACCTGTATCTCTCCCTTTGCATCTCTTCCAATGAGGTGCACTAAGACATCATGTTCAGAGTTTAAGGTACATATTCAAATACAAATATTGCTGTAGAATAAATGTAAAGGGTCATACCGAGCCAGCAGAGAATGTTGTCACACTCTGTATAGAAGGAAGATTGGCAAAGCACATTCCATGCTATGAATCACAAATCTATAATGACCAGGGTTTCTGAGGAATATAACAGTTCAAGAGTCTCATGTGCAGAGAACCTTACAAGTTAAGCCTTCTATGTGTATCCTGCCAACTTCCAATGGAGGAAATGTCATTTTCCTTTGTAAAGATGACGACTCATGTAGAACCAATAGAAAGAGACAGAAACATGTAATGGCCTTTAAAAATCTAGCTCTTTGATGATTAAGTTGTCCCTTCAAAAAATTCCCTTGATTTTTCATTACACAACAGCATCCTGGTGCTGAGGCATAATGGATAAAATAATCATTATGTATAAACCCTATGTGAGGCTAATTTCTTTGAAGCTAAGATCAGTCTAGAGCAGTAAGCAAGTAAGGTGTGTTTTCATTTTCCTGGGTTCATTACCCCATAGCACTACAATGTTACATTACAGAAGACTAAAAAAGTATAAGGAATGCATTTGGAAATGGGCATAAGTTCAACCAGAGCTGTCAACTCTCATATATCAAAAGGGCAAAAGGAAAAACCCAGAAGAGATTATCCTCTGGTGAATACAGAATATGAAAACAGATTTTCTCTAAAGATGGCCGTAAAAGACAAGCATTGCCTAGTTCTAACCACCTGCATCATGAGAAGTGAAAAAAAAAAAAAAAAGAAGAAGGAGAGGTATCTAACCCAACCTTTAAATATCAGAGCCTGAGGAGGCAAGGCAATTGGAAATACAAAGCATATTCCAGGCTGATGATGCTTATTAGATCTGTAGCCTTCCTTTCTGCCTTCCGATGCTTTTAACATGTGTTTTAATGGTAGTAAATTGTGACAAGCAGAGAACAGAATGGGTGATAGCAGAATTTTTGCTTTCATCTGTCTCTTCAGATCAGAGATTAGGCCTCAGATTTCACAGTCCAGGTGCTAGTGTATGTTGAAGGAGGATTTAGAGACAGCACCAACAGGACATTTGCTTGAGTCTCCCTGCTCTGGACCCCTACAGTGTTCTGATTCAGATGGAAGTGCTAACAACTAACCTATAAGGGTGATTATTTAGTCTGTTTATCTCTACAAAAGATCTTAAATAAATAATTTGCCCTCATTTGCCCTTCCCTAATTCAGAATCACATCATTCTTATCCCTTTGATATTGCTTGAACTCCACTTCCATGTAGCAGGATTTTTTTTTTTTTTTATGGTTTTATATCATATGATTAAATTGTCTAAAAAAAACATGATTTTGATTATAAATCAATTTTACAAAAACTGAAAATGGCCTTGGTTTAATTTAAAACACTTTTATAGCACTTGAAAAGAGATACAATCTATAGGAAAATTAGCTCATCATGGCACACAATATATATAATCTAAAAGACCCAAAAAGGTTTGTTTGTAAGTTGAAACAATTTTATTTAAATGACCAGTAGTCATCATCTTTTCTCACACTGAGCAGTGATGAAAAAAAGGAAGAGACAGATAATAAGATGACTAATTTTCTACTTTTATGGAGATTATTCCCTTTCTCCCCCAGCTCAAGAAACCCTGAAGTGATGGCCTATAATTCAGCATGGCCCTGGAGGCCCATGGAGTCACCCATATTGGATACTGTGACAAGATAGACCCCTAGAGTACATATGCAAGAAAAAAAAATTGTCTGAGCCATCCCAGAGTTCAAGATAATTCTCAGATATTCCTACCTCCTGGGGATCTTTGAGTTAATACCACAGCCTAGAGAAATTTAAGGTATTCTATGGCAAATTGAAAGTAGTTGCCTCTCCTGCAGTTGCCCCTCTAGAGTTAGTTCTGCCTGAGACGATCACCCCCCCTTCTCCTTGGCTCTGACTCTTCAGATTATTTATTTCCTGCCAGATTGTCCATAATTCATATCTCCAAATGAAATGAAAGGGGAAAAATACACAAAGGAACCAATAGAGAAGGAATTGTTGGCTTAGGTTATCATGTCAACCAGGAGAACATCATTCGCCATGGCAATATACTCATTCATTCAAGTAATATTTATTGGCAACTTGGTATATTCTAGAGGATACTGTACTGAACATGACAGGGAAAATCCCTATACTTATAAAGCACATCTTCCAGGGGGAAAGACAGACAATAAACTAAGTAAGCGATATGTGTAGTATGTCTGATGGTAGTGAAGTATAGAGAAAAATAAAGAAAGGAAGAGAATATGGAGTGTCCAGTTGCTGCTATTTTAGGTAGGGTGGTCATGGAAGGCCATCCTTACAAAGGTGACCTTTACATAGAAACTTGAAAAAAGTGGGGGCAGGAGAGAAAGCGATTTCCAGGGGAGGGAGGCATAAGAAGATCCATGAAGCTGGGGAGGATGGGTGAGAAGTAAAACAGCAGGAGATAAGGTGGACTTTGCAAGGACTTGACTTCACTTAAATGAGATCAGGGAGCCAACAGAGGGTTCGAAGCAAAGGAGTGGCATGATCTGACTTATGTTTTTCAAAGAATCACTCCAACTGCATTGTTGCACATAAGCTACAGGAGGGCAAGGTCTGAAGCAGGGAGAAAATAGAATGCAGCAGTAAAATAAGTGAGAGATGGCAATGATGGGGATGATGGGACCAGAGTAGACAAAGTAATGCAATGTGGTTGAGAGCTGGTCAGATACCATATATATTTTAAGGTAGAGCCAATGAGATTTCCTGAGAGGCTCAACATAGAAAGTAAGAGGAAGAGGGTAGACAAGGAGTATACCAAAGATTTTGCCCTGAACTATGGAAGGATGGGGTCCCCATGAACTAAGATGAGAAAAACTGGGGGAAAAGTGTGTATGTGTGTATGCTGGGGGGCTCAATGCAGTAGTAAATAAGAAATTCTGTCTCGGAGATGATATATTTTAAATGCTCATTAGAAATCCAAGTGGAGATACTGAGTAGGCAGTTGGATGTACAAGTCTATAATTCAGAGGAAAGGTCTGAGATGGGATATAAATTTCTGATTTATTAGCATATAAAGCCCCAAGTCTAGCTGAGATTACCAAGAATGAGTATTGATAGATAAGAATTCAAGGATTAAACTCTGGGGCTCTTCAATATTAAGGGGACAGTAATACAAGTGCAAACCAGTAAAAGAGATGGGGAAGGAGCAGTCAGCAAGGTAGGAGGAAATTGTTTCACATGAAAGGAACAATCAACTGGGGCAAGAGAGAATTGTCCCTTGGTAACAGAGAATGGATACACCAGTTGCTATATGACAATGAGGAAACACTTTTTAAATCTCCAGCTCCTAACTTTAACTCAAAAGCAAAAGCTTTTGTAGAAATATACTGCTCACTTATAGAAATATCCTGCTTATATTTGTAACACTTAGGAAGTAAGTCATTTTACTTAGATTGTATCGAAATTCTGTTGATAGTTCATGTTTTAAGATGATGTCCCTAAACCATATGCTCAAAATACCCTTAGGCTTTTAAAATCCTTACTGAATGTGGAAATTATTCAATAAAAGGAAATTATCTCAGTGACTGGGTTATTAGGAATGTAGCTTAGTGATTTTCCAGAAAGACGGATTACCTGGCCCAGATGGATAATTTTCTTAGGCTGGTACCATCGAAACTGATAAAAATCAGTTCTACTCACTGTTTATGAATATTTGCCACTTCCCCTCTGGATACCAATGTGTTGTCTGGGGCTTGAAGAAAACTAGATTGAGGAAGCAAAGAGCACCTCAAAAGGTCAAGATCCAAAAAATTAATGACTCCAATTTCTATCCAGCAGCATATTTTAGCAGCATTCAGGGGTATATTAGGACAGACACCAGTGTTTTCTAAACATAATGATAAAATAATTTGGAATATAAAAACCAATTGACTGAGTTCTAGAATATTCTTTGACTTGCATATTAGAAGTCCCACTTAGATGTGCTTGTGTTAATTAGAGGTGGCTAATAAGCCATGCATTTTTCTCTAATCAACATAGGAATCCAAGGCAGTTAAAGAAGGAAAGAAAGAAGAAAAAAGGAAAAAAGGAAGGAAGGGCCTACACATCTAAAGAGAGTTAAGAGTTAAGTTGGGAAATAAATAGCCCTAGACCATGTATAAAGCATTTTTTGGGGGGCAGGGTGGGGGGAAGGATGAAGACATTTAAAATATAAGTATCTTCAATACTATGAATGAAAGGCTAGGAGAGTAAAAGATTAGGAAAGATTGAGAGATTTGTCTAATGTCACAGGGTAGCCCTAGACATTTCTTGAACCTGGAATCCAGTTCTTCTAAACTCCAAGTTGACCAGTTCTGACAAGGCTACCCTACAATCAGGTAACAATCAAAACTACTCCTTTAGATGCTAAAAGACTTGGTTAAAGAATCTAATGTAATTTGATCTTATTCAATAATGCATGTGCATTATTAGACATCCTTATAAACTCTGCACACAGTGATTGCACACTCATAGGGAATTCAATTTGTGGCATACAACAGATCCTAATGTGAAAATACTAGGATAAATAATTTCTTCATTTGGCTGTTTTATAGGCCCTTTGCTGTACCTGTTGCCACTCTCTCAAATCTATCTTGGTTACAATTTACCGAAAGATTATCCCTGACACTAAATGTATCTTAACCTCAATAAGCAAAGTCCCAGCCTGCACAATGTTCTGGATATGTTGCTTATGTTGCCATTTGCAAATAGCATATATTCAGAACAGCTGGGCAGACATAGCATCTGGAGCAGGAATTAGCCTTTAGGTAAACAGTGACTAACAAAGATGCCAGGGAAAGAAGTGTAAGCATTAATAGTTTCATGCTTTTATATACACGACAATAATGCTTAACAAAATGGCTCAAATGTATCTAAAGCTCTCTATTCTGGAGAATTTTCAAAACCAACCTTAAATGTTTCTGGATCAATAGGAATTAGTTTAAATTGTGCTTGTCTCAGGCGAAGACTGCTATGAATCAATCTCCTTCCAACTATACATGAGCAGCTTAAAATTACATCACATGCCATGGCCAACAAGTGTTGGATGCCAAATCTAAATAGAGTAGATCTAATTTTCACTAGATTGGAATCTGTAATACAGAAATGGACTTTTAAAATGTCATGGGAAATAACTGCCTTGCTTCTAATGGCAATATGCTCCTTAAACACCCAATACACAGATCTAATAGACGAGGAATCCATGTCACAGTACAGATTTGATTCATCAGTATTAAAAAAAAGAAAGATTTTATATATCATTATAGTTTAAATGGATGATTGGCTATCTTTTCTAAAAATTGTGGGAAAGTTGTATTCCCTATTTCATGTTTATTGCTCACCAAGGGAGTAGTACAATACAGGGTTCTTGTTCTTACAGACTTTAAAAGAAATGAGGCTTGTTTAAAGTTTATTTCAACAGGCAACTTCACTGTTGCAGGCACGTAACTGTTATAACAAACACGCTTAAGGCCTATACTAGACTGTAACTCTGGATAAATACGCACTTGCATATTTTCTATGAATCATGAGTACCTCAGATATTCTAAATCCGTGAATACCTTGAAAAAGTTTCATCTTTCATGAGTTAATCTAAAAAAAAAAAAAAAAACACTCTAGAGAGATGACTTAGAGATCACACTTAAAATCTCAGAGTTTTTAATGAAATTTTAAAAAAATAATAAACTTCTAAATAATAAACTTCTATCTGGTCATAGTAGGTATTCAAAAAAAGAACTTTTTTCTTTTTCTTTTTTTTTTTTTTTTTTGCCTACTTATATTTGAGAAATCTGAGATGAAATCAGATTTATCAGAAACACGCTTGTTTGGGATTTAGATCTATGCTAACCCACTATTATCTCGTTGAGCCCTGAACTATTCACACAAGGCAAGTTAAATGAAAGACTGGATATGGGTTTTTAAGCCTGGGGCAAGAGAAAGTTGAGCGGGTCACCTAGAAGAAAAACTATTTGGTTTTCAAGGAAGGCTGCTGACTGTCTATCCCAGCACGGGTGGTTGCTGCAGGGAGCCAAGCTGGAGTTAACTCAGAAGGGAATTAATTCACCTCCCTTATTTCAGCAAAGGGGAGAGATTTCTGCGGGGATGCTGGCTGTTTGAGATGCAGAGAAATCACTAGACATGTCTGCCTGCAGGGATCTCAGGTGTGCTCACCTGCTGGCTGCAGGCTGAGAGGAGAGGACCCAGCAGGCTCCGTGGAAGTCTGGAAGCTACTACTATTAATTGCTCTTGGGAGATGTTTTGATTTCCTCTAGGAAAGAAAGATAAAGGAGCGACTCATGGGGCCAGGGCAGGTGGAACCTTGGAATATTTTCTATTTATTTGTCCTGACTCTTTTTGTTATTTGGCTTCATCATTCATTGAAGTTTCCTCCTCCCTATCTGGTTTAATTTAGGGCCAGTGCTTGTTTGTTTTTGTTGTTCTCCTTGATTTCCTGGAAGACTGACAAACAGTCTAAAGAATGTGAGTGCCTGCTTTGAATTAAGCCCACTGAGTCAAATTACTGATTGTAAAGGCAGTGGTTAGGAACAAGCAGATTTTTGATTCATGTTAGAAAGAGGCACTCGTGGTTCCAAAGCAAGGCAAGGAGCAGAGAGAACATGGCTGTGTTACTTGGTTGCTCACACGGAGGCAGGAATAAATTGCTTGTTTGTTTAACAGCTTTTGAAAGTAGCAGATAGATTGCTTTTGGTGACTAAATGTGGTTATAAGAGGTTGAACAATTGGAGTCATTTCCATAATCAGCAATTGCTGTTGCTGAAATTAGTGAGAAAAGTGATAAATAAAGGGAAAACATGTCTGGCAGGAAGCATTATTCAATCATAAGCTATCCCAAATGGTTAAAAATGTAGCTTATATTACACTCCTGTGAATTTACAACAACATGGAAAAAAACAGACCACTCGATTTCACAGTTCCAGGGAAAAATGAGGCTCTTTCTGGAACTTTTACTTTCCCAGCAATGTGTTTGTGATGCATTCCAGATGGACAAGCCTTGAAAAGTGACAGTATCCATCTATTTGTGAGAATGAACACAGAGGGAGTGAGAGTTTTCACATCCCTGTCTCTCTAAAACATAAACACTGGAAACCACAAATGAATCCACTTAATCCAATTTGGGAGGACTCCTCAGGACAAAAAGTTTTATCAGTTATCATCAAAGCATCCAGTCTAATTCTTGTTCCCTCCAGTCTCTGCGAGTGGGTGGTGGGGGTGGGATGGGGCAGGGTGGTTGATGAAATGAAAATAAAATAAAGCTAAAGACAGTTGTTTGGATGGAGATACTCAGCTGATACATTAATGTGTGGGTGATACAAGGCTGAAATACATCAGTGATATGTTGTGAACTGAATTAAAATATAAAAAGATCTTGACAAATTGGAAACGTGATCTAAATCTAACAGAACGATATTTCATGGAAATAAATGTTAGGACTTGAACTTGGTTTCAGAAAGCTATGAGTGTGGGATATAGAAGACATTGTTTAGCAGGAACTCGTAAAAAAAAAAAAAAATGTCTGCTGTTTGCTGATCAACTCCAGAAAAAAACAGCAGTGTCACAGGAAGAGCTGATGTGATGTGATCGCAGGCTGACTCAAGAGAAACTGTTAACTGAATCAAGGGAGGTAACAGTTCTACTCCGCTACAAGAACTGCAGGCAAACCATGGCACAGGCCTGCCTTCTTGCCACAGTGCGGGAGGAATCCTACCGAAGGCCAGTCCCTCCTCTGGGTGTTCGGATTCTACCTCATCTTCCCTTCTAGGCAACCTTCCTTGGGCAGTCACTTCTCTCTTCTATGTTGGTAACTTCCACATCTTTCCCAGTTCCTTCTCCCCAGCATTTGGTCACACTCAAGTCTTTCTCATCATAAAAACCCCTCCCAGGGCCCTACGTTACCCCTGGGACTGCCATCCTCTTCTCCTTTTTGCTGCTGAATCCCTCAGAGTTGCTGCCTTTCCTTTCCTTGCCTCCCTGTCATCTTCACCCCACCAGGACTTCTGCCCCTCCCTGGCATGGCCCTTTATTAAAATCACTGGTAACTAAGGGACAGTGGTCAGTCATCTTCATTGCCTGCTGGACAGCATTAAATATCATTGACCAGTCTTTCTGGGATAATTTTTCTCTGGGCTTTCCAGACACAGCCCATGCTGGGTCTTCTTCTCCACTGGGGGCTGCCCAGTCCCAGTTTTGTTAGTTGTTTTGGTTTTGTTAAGGTGTTTTGGAGGATCCTTCTGCTCTGCTCAAACTTTAAGTTTTGCTCTTTCTCAGGGTTCCTGGTCCCCTTCTCCATGCTTCTCCCACAGGCAGGTGGAGGGAGTTCCCTGGATGGAAATCAGAGGTCGAGTCCCTGCATCGCCTCACAGGGAATGCCCACCAAGGAGGCAATGCCGAGGAAAAGAACAGAACTCCCTCATCTGGGACCCATAATAGAACAATCAGCTGTCTTCATGCAGCAGTGGTTTCAAAGAGTTAATAACATTGGAAAGTTTTAAGAAAAGTCTGCCATAAGGAAGCATTTTTGAGCTTAAATGTAGGGAAGAATAGAGACCCCCAAAAGCTAACAAAAGCTAACCCTGGGCTCTGCAGAGAGGGGTCCTGGAGAAAATCAAGGATACCCAATGGAGGGTGGAGTAAAATGTTGCCACAGACAGGCAAAACAAGCTAAACTGGCTTGGAAGAAGTAAGACTACTGGGTCAGCCAGGGAAGGATGAGACTTGGGAGACCATTCCACCCTGAGACAGAGAAGTGGCAGCCGTTCCTTTCTTTCCATATTGGTTATAGCCACCATTTATTATTTAGAACTCAGGAACTGCCAATAAATACTTATGTTTGAGTGACTGAGATTCTGACTTTGCTATAATCTCTCTCCTCCCCTTCTTCCTTAGGAACAGAATTTCTGGATATTACCTAGGTTCACAATGGTCCATGAAAAAGACATTTTTCAGGGATCTCTTGAGGTTCAGAATGGCCATGTGACTACATTTGGGGATGCAACTAAAAGTAGTGGGTGCAAGCACTGTATTTTCATGGAAAAGATTTGCCCTTCTAAATCTCTCCCTCCTCATTTAGATGCTTTCAAACACACAGAAAAATTGAAAGAAATATATAGTAATCACCAAAACACCCATGACCTATATTTACAGTTGTTAACATTTTGCTGTACTTGTTTTATATGTCTATTATTTAAGTATACTTCACCCCAAAGTTATCTTGTTTTATATGTTTCCAACAACCCCAGAGTAGATATGATCATTTTTGTTTTACAAATGAGTAAGCAGAGGGCCAGAAGTCCAAGTAACTTGCTTAGGTCACACTGACAGTAATTGATAGAACTCCATTTTGAACTTAGGCCTATCTTTCTCCAAAATTCTTGTTTTGACCTATGAGTTTCCCATCCCTTGGACTGCCCACCCTCACCCCCCACCCAGGGACCTCTCAGAGCTTCTGAGGCTTTGGGGGCATAAACCACCTTTCATTCTATCAGGAGTTGATATTCCAGGGATACTGTAAAAGGAGAGTTTTGATGCTCAGCTCAGCTCCTGAGCTAGAAAAGAGATAAAGGAACTCTGAACCATTAGGGAATAATAACCCTGCATTCTGTGATGCTGCCTTTGGTTGTTTTTCCTTTGTATTCTGATGGGAGGATAAAAAGAGCTCTGCAGGATGAAGCCTCAACAGAGAAGAGAAACTATATTTTGCATTTCCACTACAAATATTTCTCTGTGGGGATAAACAATTCCATTAAATAGGGTACTCCTTTCCCTCTGATTAATTTCAAAGAAGTTAGAGTCTTCTTTCTTTTCTTTTCTCTCTCTCTCTCTTTTTTTTTTTTTTTTTTTTTTATGAGGGAGCCGGTAAAGGGGACGGAGGATTCAGAGGGAGAGAGAATCCAAAGCAGGCTCCATGCCCAGCACAGAGCTGATGCAGGGCTCGATCTCACAGGACCCTGAGATCATGCCTGAGCCAAAATCAAGAGCTGGATGAGCCACCCAGGTGCCCCATCTTTCTTCTTCCTTGAAATCGAATTTCACTTTTCACTTCACTTACTGCTATGTCTAAGACCTATTTAGTATAGGTCTGCAGGCTGTTATACACTTTGGGGTTTGCCCAACCTCCCTCGGATGGACAAAATTTCTGAAGCTGCTTCTTGGAGTCTCATCAAGAATGATGACTCTCAGCCACCTTACTATCATGGTGGAAGCTCCCAAAGCAATTCATTTACTAATTTATTTTGTGATACGTGCTGTGGACATAAAACTTTTAAAAGTAAAGCTCAAGTTCCAATCTAAAGATCTGAAAAGAACATGCTCAGTCTGTTGGTATGGACTGTTTCCCATCAGCCCAGCTGCCAGTGGTTACCCCTGGCACGGGTGGCCTCACACAGTCAGGCACAGCTGCTCCTCTGGATGCAGAGGTAAGCAGAGTCCACACAGTACCACAGTATCATCTCCCAACTGAAACCAGAGTTCCCTTTTACAAGCTGACAGGAACAACAGGACCACAAAATAACAAGCAGATACATGGTGTGGTATTTGTCAAAGATAAAGGGCTGAGCTTGAGTTTAATCCTTCTAGAAGGTTTTGGAAGACATTCAAATCATCTACTCCAAATAGTTTCTGTTGCTTGAACTTCTTCTCACATTTCTCTTATTTGGAGTTGCCATTTTGACACCTTACCCTTCATTTGGGGCAATCTTCTGAAGACACCAGAAACACCATTGGAGTCTGTGCTGATTTCATTGATAGGTCTTATGATTCCACATATGCACTCTACTGAAATTCTTAAGAGTGGGAGACAAATTCAATTCTACTTTATTATTACACCTTCCTAAAGCTAAATTTACAAATTGCACACAAACATGCACACTTGTTTGCAATAAGACTTTCTGCAAGAACAAATAGCCTCATTTCTGTATGGTTATAAAGTAAGCATAGAAAGAGATTAAAAAAAAAATCTAATCCAATCACGTGTGCCTTATTGCCCATATGATATAAAATAGGATTTTTTTTTTTTGTCAGTCATATCCATTGCCATTTTAGATTTGGTTTTCTGAGAGTATAACATCCTATATTTCTCTATTACCTGTATACACAAATTAAATTTGAAAAGAAAAAACATTATCTTTCCTGTTTTCTTCAGAATGTGCAAAATACAACATGAAATATGGCATGCATTAGGCATGCATTAGGAGAATTAATTTTTGGATGTATCTGACAGTATATATGACGTGGACAGCTTATGCCAGTAAAAACTAAAGAGAAACTAATTTTTTAAACCAAATAACATATAGATTTAGAGGAAGTAAATGCTCTTTTATTTTTATAGATAAATTCTTATAAAAATGAAATTTCTACAACTGTCAAATCTCCAGTTAGCCTGAAACTCTTCAAATACTGAAATGTGTGGGGGCGCCTGGGTGGCTCAGGCATTAAGCGTCTGCCTTCGGCTCAGGTCGTGATCCCAGGTCCTGGGATCGAGCCCCGCATCTCTCCCACTCCCCCTGCTTGTGTTCCCTCTCTCGCTATATCTCTCTCTGTCAAATAAATAAATAAAATCTTTAAAAAAAAAAAAAATACTGAAATGTGTGAATAGGCCTCTAATTGCTTTTTTATTGTTTGTTAGGAGAATCACATTGTAGGAGAACATTCTGTCAAAGCAAAGTCTTCCTTCATTTGGATGGTGCTTTTATTTCCCTTATCCCCAGAGCTCTTACATAACTCTTTATCCAACTTGCTCAATGCAAGCTCGGTTTCTTTGGCCACCCTGATCTGGAGTTCTAAGTTCTGAATTTTGCAAACATTGTTCTACCTTCATTTAAATACATATTACCACCACACACTAAACATTCTGAGGGAGACTCTTTGACACAGGCTGCGAGCAGTTTGCTTTCCTACTGCTTAACAGAACAATCTTGAATAATATGTACCTCCGTGATGCATTCCTCGAGTCTGTAGCAGGAATGAAACACTCCGATTGAGATCAGTTATAACAGCAAATTTCCGGCATGTTTCCACTAAGTAAGGGAACTGAAAATACAACAGCTCTCCGTGTTTCAGCAACAAAGAGTGAGTACTTCGGAGCTGAAGCAAGGATACCCAGAAGAGATGGGCTTGGGGAATTTCTTTTCAGAAACATTTCTTATGTGAGGAAGGCTGCAAATTGCTTAGAGTATAAGGTATTTGCAGCCAAACAAAAGGAAATGATTCTAGCACCACTTAACAGCTGCTTGCAACTATGGCCCAAGGAGGCCTGGGAGCAAGCTGTACTTAAGTCTTGGCTGCTGGCTGATTCTTCCCCAACATGGTCCATGAGACAGACTCTGAAGTGTCCTCGCAGGGTTGAATATGAAAAGATTACAGTACATATATTCCAAATAAATATGAAGAAACACGCTATGAATTGAAGAGTCTAAATGAGGGTGGGGGTGGATGGAAAAGTAAATGGAGGGATAGTGTCTCATGTGGAATTTTTTATATGTCAAGAAAAAGTTAATAATAACACTAAAATAACAAATAAAATAAAAAATAACAATAAAAATTGGAAACTTCTTAGGTGTAAACTATGGTCTACACATGGTATTTCTTTAAGCATTATAATAACTATAGCAACTATCGGGGAGGAAAACTTTTCCCTTCTTCCCTTCTAGGTTCTTTGGCTGGTCTAATAATCAAATTGACATAAAACAGATTAACAGGAGAAAAAATTAATTTCATATGTACAAGAGCTCAAAAAAATATGAAACTCAAAGTGGGCAAAGCAAGAAGCTTTTATACATTTTAGACAAAGAAACAAAAAATTATGAAGAATTGACAAGACAAAGATGTTTGGGTTTGGGGTAGTAAGTTACTAAAAAAGTAACAAGGGTTGTTTATATAGCCTTCTTAGCCCTGAATTCCTTTTCTCTGGTAATAAGGATGCCTCCTCCTCCTTCCTAGTAGGGGTACCTTTTACATGGGAGATTTATTTCCTGCTTTTAGGGGACAAAGGAGGGTCAGAGTGTCCTTTTTGCACTGGCTGTTTCTTAAGTAACTTTAAAATAATCAATATGCCAGAGTGGCACATTTGGTGGCAGTCTGCCCTGAGCCCCATCATAACTAAAAGCCTGATGGTTCAAGGATTAAGACAAACATGGCAAGTGAGGAATACCAAGAAAAAAATAAAATGACTTTATAGTTTTGCAACTAATTTCTAGATTAGTCTCTTAAACATGGATCGTTCTATATACTTATGTGCATGCACACATGCATGTATATACAAACCCCCCCCCCACACACACACCACATACACACTACCTTGACTCTCACAGCCATCACAACCCTGCAAACTTCACTTTCATCTCTGTTCCCTTACTGAACTGGGCTATAGAAGAGAGGGAGCATTTGGGCTCTCATGCTGCTGATTAGCTCTAGGAGCTTTATGTGCTGGAGCCAATAGCAAGGCCTAAGCCATCTGAGGAGCTGGAATATGTCTCATGCACGTTTGCTTACCTGGGGGCACAGATGGAGTCCTGCCATGAGATCCTGACAGGTCTCTTTCATAAACAACTGAGTATAAGGGTGAAAGGAAAGCAAACCTGAATTTATAAGCTTGTAAATAACT
Organism: Halichoerus grypus; assembly: GCF_964656455.1. Lineage (NCBI taxonomy): Eukaryota > Metazoa > Chordata > Mammalia > Carnivora > Phocidae > Halichoerus > Halichoerus grypus. The sequence goes on from NC_135721.1 coordinate 99,357,725, forward strand.
ACTCAATTCGATACAGTCTTTCCTTGTCTTGCATTATTTCTCCTTTCACCCAGTACTAGCTTTTGAAGACATCATTGTCTTTCTTGCTTTCTGGCCTTCACATATGTCCTGCTTCCCTGCTTGTCCAATAGTCACAATTTAGCTTTTAAGGTATAGCCTCCAAAGTTACAAAGTTTGGAATTCATTTCTTCCCTATTGGTCTCCCCACTGCATTGGCATGTGTTGGTGGGAAATGATAGAAAATTCCCTTGAAGACTGGTTGGCATGCCCCAACAGGAAACTTGGCAAAGTTTCTTTAGTAATGGCTTTTGAAGGCCATTTAGCTCTAACCATATGAAGTATCCCTTTGTGTCATGCATTGGTTAGAATTGTTTAAATATTTACATGTAATGAATTTAGTAATCTGTAATACCATTTGTTATATGACATAGTCACTAAGTATTGGGTTTGCTGTATTTGAAATATTTGAATTATATTATTTTGAAATCATGTTTTAAGTATGGATGAAATTGGTTATTCAGGTGATAGAAGTGATAATAACCTAACAGAAGACAATGAGTCAATGTTAGAAAGAGCAACAGCAGAAAGCTGCTACCCTCCCTCCTCCTTAAGGCTGAGGGACAAATGGAGGAAGTGTATTATCAAGTTACCAGAGCCAAAGGTAAGAGATGGGATCAAACTGCCTCCTAATTCATCTTCCTATTGCACATTGTGGGTTAGTGGAATAACCTAAGAATTTCAGGGACAAATATAGCACACAAAACAGTACATTATTTAATTCATATAATGTACTTAGAATAGAATCTGACATGTTATTCTTTTTCTTCTGCCATATTATTCTTATTAGCTATTCAAAGTTTCTGATACCTTTTGATCTGACCTATAATTCTCCTAGTTTAGCAAGCTTGAGCAATGGTTACACCACGGAGGAAAAAAAAAAAAAGTCAATTGGCAAAGGAGAAAACTTCCTGTGAGGAGTTAAAGAAGTCTGGAGATGGTTTTTGAACTTTAAAACCATACCAGGGAATTGGCTAAGCTGTAGAACCTGCCAGGATGGACCCTGATGCAGTGGGTCTGGGGTAAAGTTCAGGACCAACATGCTGATTTGTTGTATATGGGTCTGAAGACCTCATCTCATGAAGTACATTGTGACTGGAATTGAGGAAGAAATGATCTTCCATGAATCTTGACCTGTATTTTTTTTAATAAATGAAATAGAGTTGAAGAGAAGTAAAAGTATCAGAGGACATCACACATAGAATTTTTTCATTAATTTTCATTAATTTTCAATTACATATGAATATGTGTACTGGGTGGACGTAATGAATTTCTTATGATGCGTTGTAGACAAAAAGTTGAAAAGACTTCGTTCTAGAGAACTCATAGCACTCACATCAAATGACATGCACTCACAAGACATTCTAAACTCTGAAGCCACCTAAAAAGCTTAGGATTAAAAAATGGGTAAGGAGGAGGAAGGGAGGAAAGACTAGTGGGATATCAACTGGTATAAAGAATGGAGTCACCAAGATATAAAGAAAAAGCAGTCAGTGGGCTATAACCAAACTCTGACCCATAATTAGAGTGACATGCATGTGAAATGCTTAATGAATGGATCAGAGACCATGGAGCTCTGACAAATGGTAGAGGAAACCTAAATTTAAAAGAGGCTTTACATTCTAACCAGCTATTATTACCAGTCCTCCTTGTTCTCCCAATAAATTTCCTTTCTGTTGGAATTCTTCATGCTTCCTCAAAGCTTGATGGTGATTTCTTTTTTTTTTTCTCTTTATTTACTTTGGAAAGGCAGGGGAAAATTGTTTCAGTATGTTCTTTAAATTAGTTTCCTTGAAGTGTTTTCCTTGCACACATTAATTACAGCTCCCTTGAGGGCTGAAGTACCATATAACACACTGTAATTCTGCTCCCCAATCTCCCTTCTCCAATTCAAGTTGCCAATTCTCCCTACAGTCTGGGCTCTATATTAATATGTAAGCAAGAAGTGCCTGGCTGAGATTCTTTTAACTATAAGAATAGAAGAGAAAATGTGATCATCAGTGCTTGAGTACACCAAACTTAAAATGAATAGTCTGTGGCCCATAAAATGAAGTAGCTAGATTAAATGACCTCTGAGATCCCCCCTTCTAACTCAAACACACTCCAAAGAGAGTTTCATTTAATATCTCAAAGTACAGAGAAGAGATCGGCAGGACTTTGATGAGGCTAAGTGATTCTCATTAGCATGATCTGGTTAGAATTCCAGAGGCTCTCAAGAAAATAACACATGTCCAAGAATCTACATTTGAGCTGTCACTGTACTAGATACTCAGATATGGCAGTTAATTCAAGAAAATGTAATTACTTTTTCATTCCTGAAGATAGCAGGTTTTCTAAAGTGACCACAATACAATATTATGTTTTATCCCCTAGCCACAAGTCATTGGGGAAGAAGAAAAAAAAAAATTAAACACAAAATGTAGTTCTAAAATGAAGTTTTCCAAATTCCTATCTTTTCAGATACGGTTAAAAGCAATGGCAGCTTTGAGAATCAGAGTAGCTTGTTCACTGACCAGGTAGAACTGGAAGTTTCTTAGGAAATTTTAGGAAAGAGGTATAGGAAGAGCTGCCAGACCAAACTACTTATTAAACAATTCCTATGCATAGGAAATACAGCAGGTGTTGTATATGGGTTATCTCATTTCTTCTGCTTGTCCCTATGAAGTAGGTGTGTTTACTCCCATTTTAAAGATGGAGAAACTTCAGCTCAGTGTCAGCCAGTGTCAAAGTCCGATTTTTAATCCAAGTAATAATTTACTCAACTCAGGCAGCTTGAACCAGAAGATAGGCCTGTTAGCTTTATGAATATCAAGTGTGTGACCTAACAACATCCAACAGATGGTTCTTTAAAATTTATCATCTCCTCCATTCTTTTACCTAATTGGGTTCAAAGCTCTGGGCAGGTTCTCACTGTCAGAGAGAAATCGTCTTCTCTCAGTAGCTTAAGCATTCACCAAGCTCGTTCCAAAAGGGAACAGTAGTTAAGAAGAGTTAAGGCTGAAATTCCTGAGGCATACCACAAGCCCCACCAAGCCTCCACCCAGACACCTCCAGCTCTTCCTAACATTTGCCCTTTGCTGATGAGATCTCATTCCCTCACAGGATCAAAATCCACGGCTTCGATGTGATATATACCTCTCTATATGCCTCTCATCTAGAATATTAAAAAAATAATCTTCAACACTGATTTTTCTTTGACGTGCTAACCCATATCTGCAGTGGCATAACCTACAGGCACTACAAATTCATCATGCCCACTGAATTCCCCATCCTTCCTCATGAAATCACTATTTCAGTAAATGACACCAGCATTCACCCACTTGACTCTTGCAGTGTTCTCCTCAATAGGCGGATTGACACATACAAAGCAGGAGGCAAATTAAAAACAAATATTTGCTGCCACCTGACTGCAACCTTCATCTCTTGGCTGAAACTTAGCAATAAATCCCTAAATTCCCTAATAGGAGTCTCATCCATTCCAGCACATTCTCCACATTCCTGCAAGTGTTCCCTCTCTGAAGATACACTTTTGATCATGTTGCTCCCCTGCTCAGTGACTTTCATTGGTTTCTAGGGAACTTTAACAGTGGCATATAGCTTGGGTTCCAAGTTCATGGATGTACTTATACGCAAAAGTGACTATGCACGCATGGTTTTCTTGGGAGAAATCTTTGAGCTTTCTTTCAGCAGATTCCTAAGGGGACAGTGCTCCCAAAATAATGAGCAAAAAGCAAAACAAAAGTAGACAAACAATAAACAATTGGAAATCAACAGTCAAGATCCAAACCTTTTTTTCTTTTTTGGATATACAAAACCATTTATCATCTAGCCCCTGCCAATCTCTCCCATTTCTTCTCTCACTACATAAAACCTCAGATCCAGGCTCATGTCATACTTAATTTTGCACAATCTCCTATCTTCCTTCTTTGTCTTTGCTCTTTCTATTCTTTTTCTTTTTAACGATTTTATTTATTTATTTGACAGAGAGAGACATAGCAAGAGAGGGAACACAAGCAGGGGGCGTGGGAGAGGGAGAAGCAGGCTTCCCGCGGAGCAGGGAGCCTGATGCGGGGCTCGATCCCAGGACCCTGGGATCATGACCTGAGCCGAAGGCAGACGCTTAACAACTGAGCCACCCAGGTGCCCCTGCTCTTTCTATTCTTTATACCTGGGTTATAATGTCCCCATTTTCTAACCCAGCAAACTCAAGACCTAGTTTGAGAAACACTTTCTCAATGACCACACCCCATACCTTCTACACTCCTGAGCGACCAAGACTGATCACTCCTTTCTGGACCATGTACTTAGCTCCATTCTAGCACTTACCACATTGTATACAATTACATATTTATGTGTCAGCCTCCTTTTGTATGAACTTCTCAGTGGCAGAAACAGAACCTTAATCTATTTCTTCCCCACAGCACTCCAAAAGTGTTCATTGAATTACCCAATACTGCAGACTATGATAAGACATTGGGGCTGAAATCCTTGCAGAATAGTTTGAATTAAAAGAGCAGTTTTAAGTCTTAAGAAGACTAATGAAAGAAATATAGCATACTTGGAGACAATATTAAGAAAATATGCTGAGTTTTTTTTTTTAGTAATATAGGTCTTGATGTTAGTTTTAAAAGAGCATTATTGAACGATATTTTGGCATACTATATATTTATTTATTCTCAATGAAGAAATTAATTTTCTTAGTAGACTGATATCTCTGCTAAACCCCATTCACCAAAAGAGAAGTAAGCTATTAGTAAATGTTACATAAAAACCAGGTCATTGCTACTGCTGACTTGAACAAAATGTAGATATAACTATCCTTACAACTCTAAAAAGGAAAAAGGGGAATTCCCCCCAACCCCAATAATATTGTATATATGGTGATAAACAATATATTATTCTTCATAAAGGCATCACTTTCACCAGTAATTCTTGTCTATTTGTTTCTCTTTGATAATATTTTCATTTCCATTCTTTCAGAATAGTAGCAGTATCAGGTGAGAAACACACACACACACACACACACACACACACACTCTGAAAAACTAGGAGAAAAACAATATGGAGAAAGTGAAATGAAGGGAAGAAGAAGTGAGGTGAGGATTGGAAGAGGCCCAAGGAAGAATTTAGAGACACAGCCAATGGAGTGAGTCAGAAGCTCGACATCTGGGCAGGCAGGATGCCTCCATGAATAAATGAACTACATCTCATGTCTCCATCACAAGGGATGAAAGGGAGACCAGCAGAGAATCAAAATCCAGAATCTGAGGGATATGACAATTATATGGGGGTAGAGTCCAGGTAAATATCACTGGGGTGAGTCCAACAAAGAGAATAGGGATGGCCCAACAGTTGTAGAACAATAGTGACTCTAGAGAATGTAATATTCAGGGGAGTCTCCTAGAGTGCTAGGATAGGAGAGAATCCTGGTCCCATTCATTTGCTGTCCAGGAGAGAAAACTGGATGGTGGAAAGGTCAAGTAAAATATTCAAGGTCATACATGTCATTCTGCTGCTCAAAATTCTTCCCCTTTCTCATCTTTGATCTTCTCACTCCTTGCTTACAGAATAAAGTCCATTTCTTTAGAATGGCACTGAGGCTTTGACTATCCAATTTGACCTCACAGTACTCTTCTCTGCTATTTCTCAATTTTATCTGAATATGTCCTGTGCTTTTTCCTGCCTCTCTTCATCTTTCTGAATGGACTGTTCATGTTCTTCTTTCTGAATGGAATGCCTCTCTTCCCTCTATCCACTTCTTGAAATTCTGGTTTCAGGAGCCAGTTTAAGAGCCTCGGAGTTTTAAATATCCAAAACATTTTCTTGAATCCATTCCCTTCCAAGAAACGGTTTTCCTTATTTTAAAACCATATATCTCTCTATGGTATTTCTCCTATGCAAATGTCACCTTGTATTATGACTGTTAGAGTCCTCATAATCAGGTGGTAAAAGCTTTAACAATGATAGAACTGTCTTAGCAATTTTTGAGCTCTGTGCTCATGGCTCAGAGCTTGTATGCATTAAGGGTCTAACAGTGTTTGCTTAAGGAATGAATAAATGAATAATACTAGTAAACCTCAGCGCCCAGCATATTTCTTATCTATTTTTGTGTTTATCTGCATTTATTTTTGTATATGTTGGGGGCTCTGGAGGGTATGTCAAAATTCTTACTAGGCCTAAATATGCATAATGTATACCACTGAACACTGACTATGTGCCATATCCTATGCTAAATGCTTTATATATATAATCTCATTTTATTATTTACAATCACCCAGTCTGATTAATAGCTGTTACTATTCCTACTATATATGCAAAGTAACCAAGGTTTAAAGAGATTGAAGAATTTGCTTAAGGGTCATCCAGATATTAAATGGCATTGCCAAAATTTGAAAACATAATTTCAAAGCCGATGATACAGCAAACAAATTATGAATTTAGCTCTATTGTTGTGGAGTTCAACTCCACAGAACTTTCTTTAGTTGTATACATTGACACATAGTATATACCATACACACCAGTATATACATATTAATTTAAATATATAGATATACACACACAAATATGTTCTAATTATATTCTGAACATAATATTCTAATCAGGCATAGTCATTTATCAAAGCAATGTCCCATTTTTAGTTCTCTCATAAAAAAATCATTTTATAAGAATAAATTCAGTGAATAATGCCAATTATATGATAAAATACATTCTGATCTTTCCTATTTTTATATGAATGAGTCACATAAGCCACAGAGATTAGAATACAAGTAAAATATAGAAAGAAATCTATGCTTAGCAAAATTTGACTCTATCCAAAAATACTTAATTGATGCCAGGCTTCAAAATACACAGTGAATTTCATTCAAGAGCCAACTTTGTAACCCATTCAGGAAACTACCCAGAACCTGGTATATGTACACATACATACACACACACCCCATAATTCATTCTATCTATCTATCTATCTATCTATCTATCTATCTATCTATCTATCTAGATATAGATCTGTACATATCACATCTTCTTTATCCATTCATCTATCAAGGGACACTCGGGCTGCTTCCATAATTTGGCTATTATACATAATGCTGCAATAAACACAGGGTTGCAGATATCCTTTCAAATTAACGTTTTTGTATTCTTTGGTAAATACACAGTAGTGTGATTACTGGATTATATAGTAGCTCTATGTTTTATTTTTTGAGAAAGCTCCATACTGTTTTCCACAGTAGCTGCACTAATTTGCATCCCCACCAACAATGAAGAGTGTTCCTTTTTCTTCACATCCTCACCAACACTTATTGTTTCTTGTGTTTTTTATTTTAGCCATTCTGACAGATGTGTTATCTCATTGTAGTTTTGATTGCATTTCCCTGGTAATAAGGGACACTGAGCATCTTTTCATGCGTCTGTTGGCCATCTGTATGTCTTTTTTGGAGAAATGTCTGTTCATGACTTCTGCCCATTTTTTAACTGGGTTATTTGTTTTTTGGGTTGAGTTGTAGAAGTCCTTTATATATTTTGGATACTAACCCTTTATTGGATATGTCATTTGCAAATATCTTCTCCCATTCACTAGGCTATATTTTAGTTTTGTTGGTTGTTTCCTTCACTGTGCAAAAGCTTTTTATTTGATACAGTCCCAATAGTTTATTTTTGCTTTTATTTCCCTTGCCTCAGGAGACATATCTAGAAAAGTGCTGCTACAGTCAGTGTAAGAGAAATTACTGCTTGTGTTCTCCTCTAGGATTTTTATGGTTTAAGGTCTCACATTTAGGTCTTTAATCCACTTTGGCTGTACACTACAGATACAGATTTCAGTATTATTCATTCTAGTTCTGTAAAAAATGCTGTTGGTATTTTATAGGGATTGCATTAAATTTATGGACTGCTCTGGGTAATATAGACATTTTCACAATATTTGTTCGTCCAATCCATGAGAATGGAATATCTTTCCATTTGTTTGTATTGTCTTCTATTTCATTCATTAATGTTTTATAATTTTCAGAGTATAGTTCTTTCACCTCCTTGGTTAGGCTTATTCCTAGGTATTTTATTACTTTGGGTGCAACTGTAAATGGGAATGCTTTCTTAATTCCTCTTTCTGTTGGTTCATTATTAGTGTATAGAAATGCAACAGATTTCTGTACATTGATTTTGTATCCTGTGACCTTACCGAATTCATGTGTCAGTTCTAGTAGTTTTTTGATGAATGCTTAGGGTTTTCTATATATAATATTACTTCATCTGCAAATAGTGAAAGTTTTACTTTTTCCTTACCAATTTGGATGCCTTTTATTCCTTTTTCTTGTCTGATTGCTGTGGCTAGGACTTCCAAAAGTACTATGTTGAATAAAAATGGTGAGAGTAGAAATCCTTGTCTTGTTCTTGGTCTTAGGGGAAAAATTCTCAGTTTTTCACCATTAACTATGATGTTAGCTATGGGTTTTTCATATATGGCCTTTATTATGTTGAGGTATGTTCCCTTTGAACCTATTTGTTGAGGGTTATCATGAATGGATGTTGTACTTTGTAAAATGCATTTTCTGTATCTATTGAAATGATCATATGGTTTTTTTCCTTTCTCTTGTTGGTATGATGTATCATGTTGATTGATTTGTGATTGCTTTACATCCTGGGAATAAATTCCACTTGATCATGGTGAATGATTTTTTGTAATATATTGTTGTATTCAGTTTGCTAATATTTTGTTGAGGATTTTGGCATCTATGTTCATCAGAGATATTGATCTACAGTTCTCTTTTTTTATAGAGTCTATATCTAGTTTTGGTATCAGGGTAATGCAGGCCTCATAGAATGAATTTGGAAGTTTTCCTTCCTCTTCTATTTTTTGGAATAATTTGAAAAGAATAGGTATTAACTCTTCTTTACACCTGTGAAACCATCTGCTCCTGAGCTTTTGTTTTTTGGGAGTTTTTGTATTTCTGATTCAATTTAATTGGTGGCAATTGTTGTGTTCAAATTTTCCACTTATTCCTAATTCAGTTTTGGGATGTTATATGTTTCTAGAAAGGTATTCATTTCTTCTAGGTTGTCCAAATTGTTGGAATATAATTTTTCATAATATTCTGTTATAATCCTTTGTAATTCTGTGTTGTTGGCTGTTATTTCTCCTCTTTCATTTCCAATTTTGTTTGCGTCTTCTTCCTCTCTCTCTCTTTCTCACTCTTTTATAAGTCTAGCTAGAGGTTTATCAATTTTGTTGATCTTTTCAAAGAAGCAGCTCCTGGTTTCTTTGATGTGTTCTACTGCTTTTTAGCTTCTATTTCATTTATTTCTGCTCTAATCTTAGTTATTTTCTTCCTTCTACTGGTTTTGGGTTTTGTTTGTTCTTCTTTTACTAGCTCCTTTAGATGTAAGGTTAGGATGTTTATCTGAGATTTTTCTTGCTTCTTGAGGTAGGCCTGTATTGCTGCCTTTCCCTCTTAGAACCACTTACTTCCCTCTTAGAACCACTTTTGCTGCATCCCAAAGATTTTGGACCCTTGTGTTTTCATTTTCATTTGTCTCCATGTATACTTTTTAAAAATTCCCTCTTTGATTTCTTGGTTGACCCATTCATTGTTTCGTCATATGTCATTTAACCTCCATGTACTTGTGGCCTTTCCAGATTTTTCTTGTGGTTGATTTCTAGTTTCATAGTGTTGTGGTCAGAAAAGACATATGGAATGACTTCAATCTTTTTGAATTTCTTGAGACTCATTTTGTGGCCTAATATTCCATCTATTCTGGAGAATGTTCCATGTGCACTTGAGAAGAATGTGTATTCTGCTGTTTTAGGATGGAATGTTCTGAATATGTCTGTTACATCCATCTGGTCCAATGTGTCATTCAAAGCCACTGTTTCCTTGTTGATTTTTTTGTTTGGGATGATCCATCCATTGATGTAAATGGGGTGTTAAATTTCCCTACTATTTTGTCTTATTTAAATAAATCTTATAGGACACCTTCAGATGTCCCCTCCTTACTTATAGTCTACTTCTTTTCCTGTGTGGGTTTTGTTGTCAGAAGAGCAAAAAAGTGACCTCTAATCTTTCCTTATTTTATTCCTTCTGTTATTTTGTACATAGTGTCCTCTGTACTCACCTTTCATGTTTCTTTCTCCTCTGTAGCCTTTGAACTTCCATTTATGTATGGTGTTTGATTTCCTTCATGTTAAGCTCATGGTATTCCTTGAGTCCCTCCCAGCTTTTGCTCTCAAAGTTCAACTTTGTTTTTAAACAGGTTGTAAAGCACATACTTCCCTTAAAGTCACTACTGTGGCCTCATGGATGCAACGTCCCTACTTTTTCACTCTTTTTCAGCATGTCCTGACCATACTGTCTCTCCTGTCTTCTTAGACATTAGGTCTTTGGCCACCCTGACCACAAACTTACTCTCACTTGCCCCCAGACTGACTTACAGGACTGATTTGACTTTGAGCTCTCTGGAAAAGGTCACTTTTTCACCCTTGTGGTGTGGAGAGGGCAAAGGCTAGTTTTCTAAAAGAATGTCACAGGAAGACTATTTAAAAAGAACATTGAACATGGTTTCTCTGATGCCAACTCTTGCTTCACTTTGAAATATTCACCCTTTTGCATCAGCAAGACAAGGAACAAAGTGACTGACCTAGTATCTGCTGCCCACCTGCCAAGTTTGGCTTAAAGAATAAATGAAAGGTAAAAGGGGGTTCCTCTCTACTTAAAAATTTAACTCTTAGCCACAAATTTCAAAAATTAAGGTAAACAAATAAGTACAATTTTGGCTGCTTTAGGAAAATTTGATTTTAAAAAATCTATCCTAAAACAACTAGAGGTTAATGTTTTACATTGCAAAAGCATAATTCTTTTTTTACACAAAAGGGCCTTCAATGTTTCTATTGAATTAGAAGTTTTAGCACATGTAAAATGTTAGTTATTCCAAGTATTACAGTTGGTTTTAAAATAATCCTTTCAGGAACATATCTACCCACTACTAACTGTTTAGAACGAGTTTCAGTGTATAAATTTAATACCAATTCTGTGTGAAAGTTTCAACATATGCTTGAAAATTACACTTTCCATTTCCCATTACATTTCTGAGAGGAACTTTTTCACTTTCTGCAACAATCAAATGAAGCAAAAGGCAATGAAAACTGATAGACACACAATCCTATAGTAATAAAAAACCTTAAGTTTTCAAGATATTCATTCCTTGTCTCAGGCAAATGAGGCTAGAGAAACTATTCCAAGTGTAGATTCTGGTTTTCTTTTTGACACACTTATTTTAAGTCACCTAAACTTATCATGATATTGATTTTCTTTGGATGATTTGAGATTTAAACACACACACACACACACGCGCACACACACACACAGAGGGCATTTTAAATACACCACCTACTATAATCTATAAGTTCTTATGACTTAAACTCATGCATTTAGATAATTTCCAACACTTGAACTATACAGCATTTGAAAAAAAAAATTCATGCAATTGCAAATAAGTTATAACCTAATAGAATATATCATAAAGCTTGTTCAGGGATTGCACACCAATTTTTGTTGTTGTCATTATTTTTGTTGTATTAACTGCAATGACTTAGGATACTGCCTGCTTTTAAGAGTATTTGGTAGGTTTGCTTGTTTTTAATTTTGTTTCATTGATATGAACTAGAATATATAAGGGAAAGACAAAGAAATGTCATGAAGTGTCCTTTTACCAGTTCACTGGAAAATGAAAATAACTGCTTTGCATTGACGAATGGCAGGAGTTCCATTTATAGCTTTTAATTTACAAAGAATATCTTTTTTTTTAAACAAAGGTGAAACACTTTACCTAATACTGAATACTACCTTAAGTATTTTTTAAAATGCAGTAGCATTTGAGCGAAATAAGTCAAACAGAGAAAGACATGTATCATATGACCTCACTGATATGAGGAATTCTTAATCTCAGGAAACAAACTGAGGGTTGCTGGAGTGGGGGGTGGGGTGGGAGGGATGGGGTGACTGGGTGATGGACACTGGGGAGGGTATGTGTTCTGGTAAGCGCTGTGAATTGTGCAAGACTGTTGAATCTCAGATCTGTACCTCTGAAACAAATAATGCAATATATGTCAAGAAAGAAAAAAAGAAGAAGAAGAATGTAGCAGGAGGGGAAGAACGAAGGGGGGGAAATCGGAGGGGGAAAAGAACCATGAGAGACGATGGACTCTGAAAAACAAACTGAGGGTTCTAGAGGGGAGGGGGTTGGGAGGATGGGTTAGCCTGGTGATGGGTATTGAGGAGGGCACGTTCTGCATGGAGCACTGGGTGTTATGCACAAACAATGAATCATGGAACACTATATCTAAAACTAATGATGTAATGTATGGGGATTAACATAACAATAAAAAAATTTTAAAAAAAATGCAGTAGCATTTAATACACCTAATATAAGCAAAAATTAAAACATTTTTACATCAACTAATCCTACCTCCCATCAGAGCCTTAGAAAGAAAGTTGAAAGAATATGATAAAAATATTTGGAATCTAAGTGCTCCTGTTTTTAAAGATGTTTTTTGACTACATCCATATATGCAGTAAAATGTTTTCGTGCAGGAGATCTAAATTATTCTTTTAAATAAAGTTTCCATTAAATCTGCCTTCAGGTTATTATACTAGTATTTCACTGATAATTAATGCAATATGAAAGAAACCAGAATTGGTCTAAATTTTCTAGTACTTCAGAGCACATCCACAAAGAAGATCTGAAAGAAACTAGAAAAAGAAGACCAAAATAAATCCAAAGCAAACAAAATAAAAGCAATAATAGAGATTTTAGTAGAACTAAATGAAACAGAGAACAGAATGACAAGAGAAAAAGCAACAGAACCAAAAGTGGGTTATTTGAAAAGATATATTTTTTTTAATGACAAACTTTTAACTAACAGTCACCTAGGCATTCCTTGATTTTCCTCAAATAAATCATACTGCCAATTTCAGCACTAAAATTAAGATGTGTATAATCTTCAATGGTCAGCCAAGTTGTATATTCTTTGTATGCCCTATAGGCATATATATTCTTTGTATGCTTACTTATATATTCTTTGGTTAAAAAAAATTAATGCCACAAAGGACTCAATATTTCAAAAACTCACATTGAAGAGGCAGCCATTTAAGTAGTTATTATAGGTTGAATTATGTCCCAAAAGTAGTATGTTAGAATCCTAACCTTGCAAAGGTAATCAAATTGTAAGAAGTCATTAGGATGAGTCCTAATCCAATATGACTGGTGTTCTTATAAAAGAGAGATTTGGACACAGATGTGCAGGCAGGACACCATATGAGAACACCATGTGAAGATGAGAACAATGATCGGGGTGATGCTTCCACAAGTCAAGAAATGCCAAGTTGCCAGCAACTCAAGGAAAGACATATGGAAGATTCTTCAGCAGAGCCCTTGGAAGAAACGAACCTTGCCAAAAGCTTAATCTCAGACTTCTAGCCTCCAGAAGTGTGAAACAATAAATTTCTATTGTTTAGCTACTTAGTTTGTAGTACTTTGTTGTGGCAGCCCTGGCAAACTAATACAGAAATCCTCAGGAAATATTTATTCATTGTGAAAATTGTGGTAAAATAAGCAGAGGGAAATGATGCTGATTTAAAAATATGGGTTGAGACATAAGGCAAATATCTGCCTTCTCTTAAACTTGGAAATATCAGACATGTGTGCACAAAAGGAAGGTTGGTATGCATGCCGAGAGCAGTAATTGTGCCTTTGATATGATAGGAAAAGCCCTGGGATAAAAGGTTACATCCATAACGAAGTGTTGGGGTTAGGGATATTAACAATAGCATTCTTTACTTCATATGTTAATGGTTATCGGGAAGAAAGAGAGGGACATCTGGGTTGCTCAGTTGGTTAAATGTTGGACTCTTGCTTTCGGCTCAGGTCATGATCTCAGAGTTGTGAGAAGGAGCCCTGTGTGGTCTGCGCTCAGTGGGAGTCTGCTTGAGATTCTCCCCCTCTCCCTCTGCTCCTCGCCCTGCTTGCACACGCACTCCCTCTTTCTCTCAAATAAAATAAATAAAATCTTTTTAAAAAGAGAGAAAAATAAACTAGAAAAAAAAAGTCATGATTCAATAGAGAATTTTTGCTGTCATGCACCTCTGTTGGTTCCTGTCTGTTCTTATTCTCTAGACATCCAGCAACAGAACTCTCCCTGCCTAACTGGTAGAGATCTTCCACTGCACAGGCTCTGGTGGGAGAAAGACTTCACTTCTCATTAAGTAGCTAATGGACCAGGCAACCAGGGAATTGGCACATGGCCTAAACTCAGCCAATCAAAGACTCCCACTTAGAACCTTGAAGTTCTGGAGAATGATGGAAAGATGCAAGGACAGCTGAGAAATTATCTTTAGCAGTATGGAAATCCCAGTGCAGCCAAAAGCAAGTGCTCAGTGGAGGTGGAGCCAGCAGCTTTGTGCCCTACAAGACTATGACTATGGCTTGATGTAGGCTGTGGGTCTTTCTACCCTGTTGGGGAACCCAGATTCTACTTGGTTCTCCTGTATTTCTGCCCAGTCAGTAAATACCCTTCCATATTCTTCATTTAAATTAGCCAGAGGCAATTTCTATAGCTTGGAAAGAAGCCGGATATGAATCACTAGCTGATGTTAACTATATACATTCCATGTGCTGAAGTTAAACTCTAGTCCTACTTTCTATAAGTAGAAATCATTTTTATTCTGATATCATTATTTATATCCAAACCTCTAATTGGGGACCATTAAAAATATATTTGTAGGAACATGTTCTGCAGGTAAAATTGACTGACCAGAAAAGCACATTACTATAAGATCTGATGAAAAGAGATTTTTCAATTTTGTAAAAAAAAAAAAAAAAGTATCATAATGTGAACCTAAGAATCTAATAAGACTGTAATTATCCCCTTAAAATTCAATTTTGTTAGATGCCCACCTTCAAAAGGAATGCAACACAATCTGACTGTGATTGAAACTTGTCTGTAGTCAGTCCATAAAAAGGCATCTGTCTCACATAGCCTTGTTCATCTTGCCAAGTAAGGAAAAATCTCATAATCAATTTTTGCGCTCCCAGGCCTTCCAATTCTCAAAGTAATACACCAAACAACTCAAGAATAGAATACAAACCAGAACTCTGTGGTCAGTCTATTGTAATGCCATACAGGTGGAGACCTCATCATGGCAGCGTAGGGTCAAAAAAATCTCATTAGGCCATCTGTCTTGCAATATAAACCCAAGCCAAATGCCTATCTGTTGCCACCGTTTATTTATTTATTTTTAAGCTAAGAAGGAAATAGCTACACAATTATAATTACCTGGTCACCATAGCTGAATCAATGCGAGAGTTTTTTCAAGGTGATTAAAAACTTGTATATCTTGGACTAGTATAAGGTAGAATTCATCATGTGAACTGGCATTTTGCCTGCTGCCATATGCCATCTGTCATTCTCTTTAATGACATTTGCATCAATTTATAGGATTCACCAAATGCCATATAACTGGTAGAATCACTTTACGCAAGCAGATCAATGTTTGATGTCACTTTTTCTGTGGAAATTTACCACTCCAATCTATGTAAGGAAAGCTTTCTGAGGGTCTGGTCCCTCAGGTGATGAGAATATCAGAGTAAGTTTCTCAGAAGCAAAATATTGAAGAGAAAGTTCTGAGTTCATGAACTGGGGCAAACAAATAAACAGGAGAGATCCATGAACCTTTCAGAACTATAACTATGCTGCTAAACACAGCAGATTTAGAATTTTTTGAATTTTTTTTTCCTGAAGAAGGAATTCCACATTCATAAAACAAAAAAAGGCAATGTTACTAACTTAATTCAAAACAAATATCCCTTTTAAAAAGATTAATTGCAAACATGTTCTTTCCAAATGGTATTGGTCTAATTGACATAACTCATTTTCAATTTCTTGTGTTAAAGAGAAAGATATAGGTAAATAGTGAGATCCAAGCTTAAATTTATTTGGAAGTAAACTAGTATTTAAAAACATTTGAAACTCTCTTCTTTATCTACCAAGGTTTTTACTCTAAATTTCCTGACCCTTGTTTAAAATATATATATAAAATATTTCAAGCAGAACAGAACTTAACCTAAAGTAAAAAGGTAATCACTACCTATATTTGACAGATGGCAACATTTTTTCTATTTTCTTAAGATTTTTCTTTAAAAAAGAAAAAAAAATTCTTTAAAAAATAATAAAACATTGATGATTCTGGTAAAACTTATCCCCTTCCCCACCTCTCCTTTTCCAGAGGTAAACACTACCCAGAAATCAGTGTGCATTAGGTACACACATGTTCATATGTTTTTATCCAATTCCATGACCCCTCCTTGTCCCGGTGCACAGAAGCAATCTGCAGCTATATATTCTCCTTTCCTCTACCCATTGCTATAGATGTGTATTCTTAGTGCATGACACTTGCATGAAAATTTGGGGGAGTGGACAGTAAGCTTCTCCCCACCTCCTACACTTGTATTTTCAACCATCCCTTCTGGACATACTCACACACTACCAGAATTCTTACCCCCCAGTCCAGAACTACACAGCACGGTTGGGGTGGCTGTGGCAATTTCTTAATAAGACAATGACAAATTGCCACATCAATCAACTCTCCCTTTCATAAGTGATTTCTCTATAGCAGGCAATGCTATTTGATAGCATTTTATCCACAGTAGAACTTCTTTCAAAGTTGGAGTCAGTCTTTTCAGCCACTGCTACTGCTTTATCAACTAAGGTTATGTGATATTCTAAACCCTTTGTTATCATTTCAACAATCTTCACAGCATCTTCACCAGGAGTAGATTCCATCTCAAGAAACCACTTTCTTTGCTCATTCAACTCTTTGTCTATTCAAGGTTTATCATGAGATTGTAGCAATTCAGTCACATCTTCAGGTTCCACTTCTAATTCTAGTTGTCTTGCTATTTCCACTACACCTGCTGTTACTTCTTCCACTTTAGTCTTAAACCCCTCAAAGTCATCCATGAGGGTTGAAATCAACTTCTTCCAAATTCCTGCTCATACTGATATTTTGACCTCTTCCCATGAATCACAGATGTTCTTAATGACATCTAGAATGGTAAATCCTTTACAGAAGGTTTTCAACTTATTTTGCTCAGGTCCATCAGAGGAATCCCTATCTATGGCAGCTATAGCCTTATGAAATGTATTTCTTAAATAATAAGAGTTGAAAGACGAAATTACTCCTTGATCCCATGGGCTGCAGAATGGATGCTGTATTAGCAGGCATGAAAACAACATTAATCTCATTGTACATCTCCATCAGAGCTCTTGGGGGACCAGGTGCATTGTCAATGAGCAGTCATATTTTGAGGGAAATCTTTTTTTCTTGAGCAGTAGTTCTCAGCAGTGTGCTTCAAATAGTCAGTAAACTATGTCGTAAACAGATGTGCTGTCACTCAGGCTTTGTTGTTCCATTTAGAGAGCATAGGCAGAGTAGATTTAGCATCATTTTTAAGGGCCCTACGGTTTTCAGAATGGTAAATGAGCATTGGCTTCAACTTCAAGTCACAGCTGCATTAGTCCCTAAATAATAAGTCAACCTGTCTTTTGAAGCTTTGAAGTCAGGCATTGACTTCTCCTTTCTAGCTATGAAAGTCCTGGCATCTTCTTCCAATGGAAGGCTGTTTCATCTACATTGAAAATCTGTTGTTTAGTGTAGCTAGTTTCAAATTTTTCTTCTGCAGCATCCTTACCTCTCTCAGCTTTCATAGAATTAAAGAGAGTTAGGGCCTTCCTCTGGATTAGGCTTCAGCTTGAGGGAATGTTATGGCTGGTTTGATCTTCTATACAGACAACTAAAACATTCTCCATATCAGCAGTAAGGCTATTTCACTTTCTTATCGTTCATGTGTTCACTGGAGTAGCACTTTTAATTTCCTTCAAAAACCTTTCCATTGCATTCACACCTTGGCTGTTTCGCACAGGGGGCCTAGCTTTCAGTCTGTCTCAGCTTTTGACATGCCTTCCTCACTAAGCTTAATCATTTCTAGCTTTTAATTTAAAATTAGAGACGTGTGACTCTTCCTCTCATTTAGACACCTGAGGCCTCTGTGGGGTTATTAATTGGCCTAATTTCAATATCGTTGTGTTTCAAGGAATAGGGAAGACTGAGGAGAGAGAAAGAGATGGGGCAATGGCCGGTTGATGGAGGAGTCAAAACACACAACATTTATGGACTAAGTCTGCCGTCTTATATGGACATAGTTCATGGTGCCTCCAAATAATTACAATAGTAACATCAAAGATCACTGATCACAGATCACCATAACAAATTAAATAATAATGAAAAAAGATTGAAATATTGTGAGAATTAGCAAGAGATATTGGGCATGTACTATCTACAGATTTCATTTGGTCACTAATTTTAAGGCCATCTTTTATTTTTGCTTTATACTGTTCTTACCTTGCTATTGAACTTGTCATATACATCTGTATTCCCTCCCTAACAAGACTGTAAAGTCTTTAAAGGCCAGAACTTCTAGCAATATAAGCACTATTCTCTGATCATTTTCTATTATTATCCTTCTATAACTGAATGAGGATTATATATAAGAGAGCAAGATCAGGCCCTGTGAACACAGAAAATTAAACCAACAAATGTTTATTGCATACCTACTATGTGCCAGATATGGCCAGGTACTAAAAATAGCACAGAGGAGTATAAGGTCTTGTTGTCTTCAGAGCTTACCATCTCGTTAGGGAAGCTATGCACACACAACAAACAAGCTAAACCCTGGATATACTTTGAGAAGAATATGTGATTTCTATTAAATTGCCAGGATGTAATAAAACAAGGTACTGATACCTTTTCTCCGTAATCAGTGTATGAAAGTATAATGCAATGGCCTAAAATAAGTTAACGATTTTCTAAAATACTTAACTGTATCCTCGGATGTTTTGTTCACAGATTACATCTGAGGATAATTAAAATGAATGCCAGTTTTGGAATGTTTGGACCAGATCAAATAAGTGAAAAATCTTCCAAATGTTTAAATAACAAAATTCCCAAAGGGATTCATTAAAATTGTACCATCAATAAACATTTGAGTTTGGGTTTTTAGCCCACTTTGATGGCAGAAAAAATAAAAAAGGAAGGAAGGAAGAGAGAAAATCATTTTCTGTTCAAACAGGATCTTATTCTCATCCCACCACTCAACTGCTGCCAGTAATCCACCTGTGACCTCAATATTGCTAAATCCAGTGGTCATTCTAAATCTTCAGCTTATTTTACCTTCCAGCACTATTTGACACCATCATCACTCACTCCTCAAAAAACTTTCTTCATCAAGACACCACCCTGTCTTGGTTTTCCTCTTGCATCACTGGTCATTTCTTCTTGGTCTCTTTGTCTAATTCTTATACCTCCCTGACATCTTAATGGTAAAAGTCCCCAGGGCTCAGATCTACACCCTCTTTTCTGTCTATTCTTATTCTCTTGGTATTGTCTATCATCAAGAATTTAAATACCAATACTTATTAACAACTCTCAAATTCTATCTTCTCCCTAGACCTTTCCCCTGACTCATATAGCCGACTTTTACATATCCTACATTTGGATGTTTAATACTCTCCTCAAACTTGACATGTCCATAGTTGAATGCCTAATCCAAGCTTGAAGATCTGCTCATCCTGTAGCCATATGTTTTTTGGCTGATAGTAAATCCATCCTTCCAGATGTTTAGACCAAATCGTTTGGATTCATCCTCAACTTCTCTCTGCCGGTTCTACCTTCAAAATATGTATAAAACCTGAACTGCTTTTGCCACTTCTACTGCTACCTGCCATCTTGTGCCAACCACATATATCTTCTGGATTATGGCAATAACATTCTGCTTCTCTCTTTGCCATGACTTGCCATCCTCCCTAAACAGACCAGTCTGGCTAATCTTTTAAAAACTTCTAAAAACAAATTAAATCCAATCATGTCATTTCTTCATATAAACAACTGCAATGGCTTCCCAATCTACTTGGAATTTAACCCAGATATCTTACAACAGTCTACATGGCCCTACATAATCTGCCCACAGCCCCTACTCTGACCCTAAACAGCCACCTTATTTCAAAGAGCTCATCTTCGATTTGCTCTCTTGACTTTGTCAACAATGATCTCCAGGGATTTCCTTGACTACTCCAGGTCACCTCCTTAGGATACTTGCTTTAGTTAATTCCTTTGCCTGAAATGATCTTTTCCCAGATTAGCTGCTTGGTTCACTCTCTTGCCTCCTTCAAGTGCTTGCTCAAATCTCTCCTCTTCAGTAATATCTTTTTTGACTCCCTGTTTCCTAATTAATATTATTGGAGTCCACTCACTTCCTCCTTAATCTGCTCTACTTTTTCCTCTATTTATAGCTTTAATTAGTTTCAACATGCTATATAATCTAAATTATTTAAATACTATGGTAATTGCTTGTTGTCTATTTCTCCTTATGCTCCTGATAAAATATAATCTTTATGAGGGCAGGGATCTTTTCCTGTTTTGTTTTCCACTGATGTATCCCTGGTGCCTACAACAGTCCTGGGCACAGAGTAGACACTGAATAAACATTTATTACATAAACAAAATGTGAGAAACATAACAACATGAGATGGAAGAGGGTGGTCTATGTTTTTAGTCTTAGATAACTAAAATTCATGAAATTCCACGGAACTTGTTTTTATTTATATTACTTTATGTGCAAAAATATCCATAGTACAAAAAGATGTAAAGCTGAAAGTCTGCACATGCAAACTCATGCAGCAGTAATGATACCAAAAATAGAGAAGTGGTGCCTTTTGTTCAAGATTAAGTAAGTAAATAGATTTTTCTCCCCAAGGATCATGCAAAATCCTGTATGAGGAAGGATTATTATTTAATAAAGAGACTCCCAGAGCCCCTCAATATTATCATATTGGAAAGAATTACTTATCATGCTGCTGAAAGAGGCATCTAATTTAGGGGGATCTCATTTGCTCATAGATTGTTTTGTAATAGATGTTTTAAATTACAGTTCTTTAAAACTTCAGGGCAAAACATGGTTCAAGTTTATCATGCACAGCAAGCATAGTGATTTCCAAATCAGGGTCATGACAATAAAACTATTCCAGATAAGTGACTCGTGCTGATACTGTGTAATTGTTCAAATGCTTCTCCAACTCAGAATGTATGCTTGAAATTAATTATTTAATTTGGTTGCATGTCCCTCTTGCCATATAGTTATATCAGAAGGATGTCACTGGCTCTTGCTGTCTAGATCAGTCTACATGTAAAGAAGGTAAAATTTAAAGAAGCTAATGACAGTTCTGGAAGTAACTGGAGATTTAGGAAAGCGTAGGTATCTGACTGGCGCTCTCTTTTCCTTTCTGGACCTAAAGCAGCATACCAGCTTTCTACATGGTCTGGCAAGCTGGAGGCAGTGCAAACAAGCCCAGTAAACCTTGACACTCAGCACCTTCATTTCCTGTCCCTCAGCTGTTTGGAGCAGCAGGAGAAAAGAAGAGAGGATGCCATGGCAGACTCAGCTCATGGTGGTGAGGCTGACTCTGCAGCATCTTTTATCAGTCTGCAATGCAGTGAATGAGGAAGCTCAGCTGACAACAGGAAGCCTTCAAGTGCTCTCAGGCTTTACACCTGACAACAGCATGTCTAGACTGAGTAAATGAGAAGAAACCAACAAATAAATGAAGGCAGGGTCTTATGCGTAGAGAGAACAGCCACTAACTAACCCAAAAGTACTTCCATGGAGAAGATGGCCATTCTCTTTTTTGAGTTAGGTAACAAAAGGTAGCCATTTGACTGGCCCAAGCTTCAGACTCCTAGTTTTCCTCTTTGTTCTTCCTATATGTGATTTTCGGCAAGACTCCATCTATTTGGGTCTCACTTTCCTCATATTTTAAACAAAAGAGCTAAGTACAGGCTTTTGTTTTGTTTCGTTTTTTCAAGTCTGAATATTCTGTGATTTCATAGAATAAGTCAAATGGTGAATCTTAAGTTGCTACCCCTCTCCAATCATCATTTTGGTCAGTAAGCAATTGTTCATGCTGGCATTCAAGAAGCGCTAACTATATAATTAGTATTAGCATATTTGTCTACGCAATTTATTCTGTTCTATTTACTTCCTAGAACAGATATTTATTTCCCCACTATATTACTCTCTACACTGTTCTGTAATTGTGTAACCCCTATGAGTCCATTGAGGGCAAAGATCTCTCCATCCCTAGTGCTAGGCACATAGTAGAAACTGATATAAACACAGGTGGACTAGGAATGAAGCCTTTGTACACACATGTGCACATGTGTTTGTACACATGCAGTGAGATGGAAAATGAATTTTTGTAATATACAAGTGTTCTGGCCATTCTGTCTTGTTATCCTCATGATAGACCCAAAGTTGAAGAACCTCTCTTCCCCTGTCAAAAGTCAAAAAAGTATCCACTGTGACTATTTCTTTTCAGAGAGGTGAATGGATATCTTTAGGTCTAACAAATGGGCCAATTATAATTTTCCACTGGAGAGCTCCAGGTAGAAATGAAAACCTGAGTTTCTTAACTTAAAGAAGGCTGCCATGATTGCTCTAAGGGATTTCATTTCTTTCCTTTCTTTTTCTCTCTTTAGCACTTCTTACACTGATCTCATTGCCTCGTTTATAAATTGGGGTTTAATACTACCAAACTGAGGAAGTTATTTTAAGAAATAAAAGAGCTAAAGATTAGCACAGGGGCTAGCACTCGTTGTTCATCATTTCAGTGAAATCAAATATATGTTTATCAAGAACCTGTGTCTCCTGGGCACTGCACTGGGTGGTGGGAAAAAAAAAAAACACGAACAAGTTGGATAAGCAGTGCTCTTCACAGTTCACAGAACTTAGACACTAGTGAGGGATATAAACAAGTTATAGCACGGGTGAAAAGTTGTATGATAGAAGTACAGGGCAATGTGCAAGAGGACCCTACCCAGGATTTTGGGGTAGGCAGGTGATCCCTTAAACACATAAGTCAGAGCATGACGCTCTTCTTCTCAAGTTTTCCCAATCTCTCCCACTTTACTTAGAGTAGAAGTCCAAGTCCTCACAGTGATCTAAAGGGTTTTCTGTGACCAGGGGCCCTATCACCTCTCTGACCTCATCTTACCTTCCTCCGCTTTCCCTAGTTAACTCCAGCCACTCTGGCCCTTTGCCATTCCTTACACAAAGAAGTACATGCCTACTATCTCAGGGCCTTTATATTTTCTATTTCTTCTAACTAAAATAGTCTTTTCCCAGACAACCTCATAACTAGCCCCCTCACTGCATTCAAGACTCAAATGACACCTTCCCAGTGAGGCCTTCCCTGGCCACTGTGCCTAAACTTCAACATCCTCACACTCCAACATTTTATATTTCCTATCCTGTTTCTTTTCTTTTTCTGCTTAGTACCTATCACTACTATATATTTTCTTGTTTATTACCTGACTTTTCCACTGGAAGTATAAGTTCCATGAGAGAGAAGTCTTTTGTTTATTTTGCTTGCTATAGTATCCCCAGGCCTAGAAAAGTACCTGGCACATTGTAGGTGCTCAATCAATATTTTGTGGAGAATAAATAAGTGTTATAAAACACTTCAGCAAAAGTTTTTTAGTTTTCAATTGAAAACTAAATTGAAATCTGAAGAATGAGACAGAATTATCCTGGCAGAGGGAATGGCAGACAGTGAGAAGGAAGTGGGGCAGAAAAGAGCATTTCAAAGAGAGAGACCTACCTACACAAAGTCTCAGAGGTAAGAGGAAGCAAAATAATTTAAAGAACATCAAGACTTTGTCAAAGCTGAGGCCTAAATACCAAAGGTTCACCAAGAGATGAAGAGATGCAGCTAGAGAAGGAGGCAGGGGCCAGATCATGCAGAATCTTATGAGCCATGAAAACAAGTTTACACTTTACCCTAAGAGCAATGGGGGACATTTAAGGACTCTTAATCAGAGGAGTGATGTTATTTGTTCACAATGAAAACCCAAATCACCATGACTGGGTTGGGCAGGAGCAAGGCTGGAGGCAGAAAGACCAGTCAGGAGGAAGGTGAGAGATGCTGTGTGTACCAGAGAAGTGGTGAGTGCACACAAGAGAAGTGGAAAAATTCTAGAGCTTATTAGAAAGACTTGGTTTTATATATATATATATATATATATATATATATATATATACACACACACACACACACACACACACACACACGAGTCTATGATTCAATTATATACATTAAATAATATATGCATAAGTTTCTGGCTTGGGCAGCTGGGTATCAAATAAAGAGTGTGGTAGTATAAAGATGATCGAATTATTTGACATTCCTCCCAATGATAAGTAGAGTTCTACGTCCCTTCCCCTTAAATCTGAGCAGGATTTGTGACTTCTCTGACCAACCAAATATGACAAAAATGATGGTGTACCAGATTGGAAGAGGCTGGCAACTTCCAGTCCCAGTATCTTGGACCTAAGAAACCAAGGTCTCCAGACAGTGGACCCAGATGAGCTTCCAGGCAACAGCCAGGACAAACTTGTCATGCATATTAGTGGAACACTAGAGATGGAGTCTTTAGCCTAGTTGAGCCACACTAACTGACTCTGTGTGGGGCAGAGACAAGTCTTTCCTGATGAGTTCTGCCCAAATTGTAAATTCATGAGCATAATAAATAATTGCTATTGTTTTAAGCCAATAGCTTTTAGGGTGGTTTATTACACAGCCATAGATAACCATAGAAAGACAGGCAATGAGAAGAGAAATTATCGTGATTTTTCTGTGTGGAACCACACAGCATTAAGCAATTGTGGTTCCCCAATCATTATAGTGGGATGTCACAGTTAAGTAGAATGCCCTTTAATACAGTGTACACTAGTACCTTAGGATGGTCTTGGAAGAAGTTAACTCTGATCCAAATTAACAAGGGAGGAAAGAGAATATATTAAATACCTTAAGATCACGCTTTCATTTTGTTTGAACCACTGGAGGGAATCCAATCCCAAATTAATATAACAAAACCAGAAGCTCACTTAAAAAATATTTCATCAAATTTCAAAGTTCAGCTTGGTGAGGGCATATTGGAACCCTTTGATAGTTACTCTAGTAAAGACATTCTTTTCATTTTGTACGTGAAAAAAGATTAAGTGAGTGCCTCTGGAACTACCTAAGTTATTGGTAGACACTGTCCCTATATTAAATTGGAGATCAATAAGGCTCCAGATCAATATTAGAGCTTCATGTCAGGGGCCAGTACATGTATGTGACAGATGTAGTCAGATGGGAAAGGAGAGCAAACAACTCTTTGTTTTCATTTGAGATACTTTTTTTTTAAGTTAGTCAGATATAGACAGTTCATTTTAAGCACTGGGTTTCAAAGCTGGAATGTGGATGGGACTAAGGCAGTTTTATTAGAGAAAGAGGAAGCCCAAAGGGGGAAAAAAAAAAAGGCATGAAAAACTCAGTAACTTCTAAACTGACATCAGTCCGACATGCTTATGACGGAGCCAGAAATCACCTTGGTAAAAACCTCAGCCAAGGTGTCTATAAACTCAAGAATTATTTCTATTATCATCCTAATTACCCTCCTCATTGAAAAGGAAGAAAACACACCCTCATAGTAGACATAGTGTTCAAATTATGTATGTGCCCTGGAGCTTAAGAAAGGTTAGGTATATCTCTTGGTTTTTCATGAACCTAACTTAGATTTACCCATTCGGGCTATTAATTACTAGCATTTCATGAATGTGATTACAGTGCTTTTAGGAAATGGGTTGTTGTACATTTTTCTATTCAAAGACATAATAGAGGGTCTAACGCCTTTGTGGTATGTAAAACATGTTAGGTCCATGAATAGGTAAGCGGTTCAAAGGCAAGAGAAGCAGTGTTGCCATCATTAACCATGACTCAGACTACGGTGGGGCTTCTTAGGAAGGCAAATTCCAAACACCTCATCAGAAAAAAATGTGGCCATTCTCACCACTTTTATGGCCTGCTTAAGAGGGCTTTCTGGTGTCTTCTGTAATTTCATAGTTGACAGTATTGTTTCCTATGCCCATTACATAAGGTCTACATAATTGATTCTTACTTGAATATAGCTCCAACAGCAATTTTATTTTTAGAGAGGGATTTTAAATGCTTTTTTTTCCCCCTTAAGAAAATGGAGATGATGCAATCCAACATATTTCCTTTAGTGACCTGAAATCTTAGAGGCAGAATCATTGCCCTAATACTTTGATCTCTTCTACTCAAGAGTCTGAATGCCTTTTGTTCTATTCATCTATTCATCTACTTTAAGTGTTTTGCCATGTCATATTTTAATCTTTAAACTATTCAACCAAATAGCATTTTGTAGGAGGGAGCAAAGTGAAGGGATGGGTTGGGAAGGAAAGTAAATTGTTTATCTCTCAACATCCCAAGTTTCCAATCTATTTAGAAAACTATTTTAGGGGTTCCCTGTGTCATAAATTGATTATTCAGCTATTCTCATAGAGGTTATATAATAGGTATAAATCATGGTACTTCCCTTCAGGAAATTATCTCTTACAGTCTGGTTGGGAGATGGCAATATAAAGACAAAGAGATAGCTAGTAAAATAAGGAAGTGAGAATTCCCAACACTGGGAAGATAAAAAGTGGAAGAAAGTTTCGATGAGAGGACTGGAATAGTTATAAAAGCATCATTCATTCATACATTCACTTATCAAGTATTTACAGAGCGCCTGCCATATTTTAATGACTAGGCTGAGGTCTGAGAACTCAGTCACAAGCCAAAGGCAAAACATAACCCTGGTAATCTGGCATAATCTTGAAGTTTGTGGGTTTAGGAAGGAGCAAGGCTGCCTGAGCTTCTTCTGTAAATAAAGACAAGAGTACTTGCCTTTTAGAATTGTTACGAGAATTAAATGAATTAACACATGCAAAGCATGGTACATATAAGCACTATACAAATGTAAGTCTATGCCTTAGAATATAGAGAGAGATAGGACAGTAAGGGGCAAACCAAAGCAACAGGAACTTTGAAATGAATTAGAAGTCCTAGGAGCTTCCCTCAGTCCCTTCACTGACTCAGATTTAGAGGGTGCTGGCTCCAGGTAAAGGTGGAGCCCAGAAGTGTGAGCTAGAATTCTTGCAGAGTGTTCCACAGATCTTAAACTCAAGATGCAGGCCAGTATGCTAATAGTACCACTCTGGAGTATGGAGAAGCTTGGAGGAAATTCCAAAGCCTGTCAGCACAGAAACCAAGTGAAAATATGACCCATCTTCTCATTGCCTGGTTTCCCAAACTGAATAGTGTGAGAATTACCCCTGACTCTTCCTGAAGAGGACGTGTATAGGGTGCTGGTCCAGAGAGTTTATGGATTACCTCATCCAATTCCCAGCAATAAACCTCTGAGATAAGAACAGTGAGTCTCATTTTATAAATGAGGAGACTGAGACAAGTACCTTGTCAGTGAGAAGACCCACCAGTTCTTCTTTTCGTTTCTTAGACCTAGAGATCAAGGCTTGTTCTAGCTGAGTTCCTGGGGTTGAAGCCAAAACAGTTGGTAGAGCTTAGAGCTTAGAACTCAGAGGTTAGAGTCACAGTGCTTGATATCTAGGGTAGTCAGTCAAGCCTATGAAAAGAAGGGAATTGATAAAGTACGGCGGCTGACTGGTTCTAAAGCCTAAGGACCTACAATCCTAAAGCAGAAGGGAAGTGGGAGAAGATTCCATTGATGAGGCCCTCACCTGGGCTAATATTTTCTTCTCCGTTGCAACATCCTCTCATCCCTGATAAAGGGTTATTAGGAGCAATGTGGGCTGCGCCCCTCCACTGGCCAGGGCAGGTCATCTAGGCCCTCGCTGGGGGATTTACTGGCAAGAGCACACACGCAGGCCTTGCACAGGTTTGTGACACAGGCCCTGACTTGTCTTGCAGCTCTGCCACCCTCCAGGACCACCCAGGCAGGACAGGGGCCCTGTGATTGCAGCTGCCCACGCTGGGTGGCAGTAGCTCCCAGCAACAGGAGGCCACTCGGGCCTAGCAAACTGACCCTCGCTATGGTGGGAACTGTGTTTTCTGAGGCCAAGTTCAGACCCCAAGTAATGAATGGCAGTCCAAGGCATCGGTTGGTTGGTTCTATCAGTTATTTCCTTTAAAGAAAAATCTTTTTAAAAAAATCTCTGAAAATATGACTTAAATTATTTCAGCTTCTCATCATAGGCCGTTGGAGGGAGGCTGCAAGCAGCTGAGGGAGGTTTGACCACATAGCTGTAGATTAGCTAAATGCATGAACTATTCTGAACCTTGAAGCGTGCTGAGCAGAGGATTTGGGGGATCTGCCCTCACGCTCTTCACAGAGGTCTGTGTGTTTTAGTCACATCAGAGGCAATTAGGTACAGTTCATCTCTCTTAAATTCCCTACAGATTTATAACGTGGGCCCTTGAAGGTTTTTCCCTTTCAAATGGTCGTAGATTTTATATTCAAATCAGCGTTCAATGATTACTCTGATTCTGGCTGTAACCCTGCTGCACTCCTATGTCCACGGAAGCTGAGGGTATAAAGAGTGGGAAAACAGACATCGTTCTCTGAACTGTCACACGAAAAGCAGCAGCGAATAAAAATAATTCCGCAGCATACCAGGAGATCAGAGCTGTGTTGGCAACGAAGCCGACAACAAGGCCTCCACATTCCTCCAACCCAACCCTGGCGTCAAGGGAAGACAACGCATCTCTTCTTATAAGGCCAACAGGAGACTCCCTTCTCCATGATATAAAGCTTCTTTCTCAGATCCTGTCACAACATTGAAATTAAACTGATCCTGTGTCTCACGTCGGAATGGGCATGCTGCAATCTGCAAAGATCCGTTGGCCCACTTTCTACCCGTTCGCACACAGTTTGTGTATTGATCATCCCACACAAAAGTACAATGTATGCTCTGCTTTCGGGAGGCCAGGGAGAGACAGGGGTTACACAAGTTTAGTTCCTACAAAGAATTTTGTTTTTAATCAGTTATGAATGGAAGTGTGGCTTTGAAGGAACTTAAACATGACTTCAAGAATTTCTGTCTATTTTCAAACCCAGGTATATTTAAAATTATTATCACAGTTTGTTTTTCATCATCAGATTTCATGACAAGAACCAGGCTTCTGTGCTCTTGTAAAGTACTAACTTGCTTAAAAAAATTAAAAAAATAATAGAAAAGCACAATAACCAATTGTCTCCTGAATCAACTATACTCTATATACACCACAATTAACCCAACATGATGAAAGAATAATGTAACCTCATCATGTTCTTTAACAGTGCTGAGTCATTTCTCCATGAAAGGGCTAATGAAGCTGGCTTATTTCTCATCTTTTCTCAGTCAGGTTTAGCTACATTATTACAGAATTTCATCCCCTATAGCTAACCCATTCTCCTCTGAGTCATTATTTTTCTCTTCTATAATATAACTGGAAAAAAATCATATCAAATGTCAAATTTATCGGTGTACATGTTATATCTGAATTTCAAAATTGGTTAATGTCAATATGAGGGAACCAACAGAACATTTTATAAGACAGGTCAAGTTAATACTGTCTTGGAAGAATATTTTTCCTTATATTAGCCCAAAGGTCATAATCATTACATATACAGGTAATATATGTTAAATTTAGTTAATGAGCAACTCATCCTTATTCTGTCCACTTAAACATTAATCATAATGTCTTATCGGTGAATGCAGAGAATGATATCATTCATGCTTTTATTAATATACCTAATACCTACTTGCTGGGTATTTGTGCAAGGTTTTATAGTATACAGTGCATGTGGATAAAGATAAGAATATATGGAGCTCAGAGTCCACCTGTCAGTACAACAGGAACATAAGTATGAGTAAGATGAAATCCACAGAAGAATAAAATAGTGTCATGTGAGAATCAGAGAAGAGATAACATCCGGTTGAAGTATGTAGGAAGTATATCTGAGGGGATGAAGGCAAGGGTATGGTGGACAGAAAGGGTAAGTACTCCAAGTAGGAGGACAGGTATTAGAGCAGAGTGGAGGTGCTGAAGCACGGGCTACTTATGTAACCGAAGCTGCCCAGTTCAGGCAGGCTTTTGAGATGGAAGAGTAGTATTTGAGCCTGGAATGGTAGGTTGAATTTTATATATATATAAAATATATAAAGTTTTACTATGTGCCATGCATGTGCTGAGCACATTTTACATATTAATTTGTTTCCAAATATACTACTGTTCCTTAAAATCATAGTGCTAATAATAACAATAGCTAATATTCGTGGAGTGTTTGCTAAAATATATATATATTTATTAGAGGGGGCAGAGGGAGAAGGAGAGAGAGAATCTTAAATAGACTCCATGCCCAGTGTGGAGACCGATGCAGGGCTCAATCTCACAACCCTGAGATCATGACCTGAGCCCAAATCAAGAGTCAGACACTTACCTGGTGCCCCTTGAAGGGTAGGTTGAATTTAACCTATGGCAGGTCTTGAAAGCCATATTAAAATTCTGCTGGTTAATAACAAGGATAAACAGCATTTTTACTTTGGTCAAACAACTGTTTCAAAAATAAAAGCATTTGTTAAACAAATTATGAGGCAGAATTGAAAATGTCCTTTTGACAATTTTAAGTGTTTTGATTGTTTTAATAAAGGTAGGCAGGCTCTGTGGGTTCATGGATGTACTCTTTCCCCCTCTCTTCAAACCAAGGAATGTCAAATATCAAACCCTGCTAGTCCTTACACACATTTAGCTGTGAGGTAAGCTGAAAATGATATGCTTAAACTATTCTCTCTTATTTTACTTCGCACAGTGATTCTGTTTTCTGAATGGCCTTTGCAAAATTACAATCATAGGTATGCTTGTGAAGATGTATATAAATGTATCTTCCTAATCAGTGACAGATGGGTTAAACTCAATGCAGTATTGCCATCTGGCCTAGTATTATCTTTACCTTTAACATACTGCATTGAAATCCAGAAGTTTCTAAACAAGTTATGGCTGACTCAATTGCACACATATTTAAAATAGTTCTTATCAATTAAATCATCAATATCAATCAATGCTTATTATCCTCTCCTGAATAAATTAATAGAACACTATCAATTTATTTACATACTTATTCATTTATGGCATTTTCCATTTCAAATCCCATCATTTTAATCTGAAGCATTCCATTTTATTTTTAATTCTCAATAAACAAATAAGAAGCAATTTATAAAGGCCTATACAGGTCACCAAAGATCAGACTAGATCTAGCAAAAGTGAATCTAGTGACTGACCCAGGTAACTATAGTTACAGACAGATAATATCCAAAAAGAAATATGGAGAACATCAAAGAAATCTAAGAGTTTCTTATGAGTGGAAAGTCATAATAAATTTAAGTATAGGGACACCTGGGTGGCTCAGTTGGTTAAGTGTCTGCCTTCACCTCAGGTCATGATCCCAGGGTCCTGGGATTGAGTCCCGCATCAGGCTCCTTGCTCCACGGGGAGTCTGCTTCTCCCTCTACCTGCCAGCCCTCCTGCTTGTGCTCTTTCTCTCTCTCTCCAACAAATAAATAAATAAATAAAATCTTTAAAAAAAACAAATTTAAGTATGATACCAAGATGACTCAGTAAGCTAAAACAATATTTACTGAGGTTTTACTATGTGCCATGCATATGCTGAGCACATTTTACATATTAATTTGTTTCCAAATATACTACTGTTCCTTAAAATCATAGTGCTAATAATAACAATAGCTAATATTCGTGGAGTGTTTGCTAATTTCCAGGTACTATTATTAAACCATTTTATGTGTAGTATCTCATGAAATCTTCACAATAATCCTATGAGATGCACTGATTACCCCATCTTACAGATGTAGAAACTGAGAAGCAAAGAGGTTTAATAATATGCCCCACATCACATATACCATTAGTCATTTTCCCCTTGTGAATAATTTTCTGGTTCCTGAAGTGGTAGAAAGGTCATCTGGGTCCCTATTAGACATCACGTGAAAGGAATTGTCTATCTATTTGCTTTACTCATTTCTTTTTCTTCCTGAGCACACAACTAGTTTTGCCAGCATCCTCTGTAGTTAGGAGTGGTCATGTGGCGAAGATCTGGCCAATGGACGGGCTAAGTGCCATTCTCAGGCCTGGCCCATAAAAACCTACCATGCAGTCCTCCATTCTTTCTCTTCTCCTTTCTGTGAGATAGACATGAATGTCCACAACTACGGAAACCTTGTGTTGAAGATAGCAGAGCCTCCGTCAGTCTTGGTTCTTTAATGGCTTTATGATGAAGTTACTAGCCTCTCCCTAACTGCTACTTAGTTTGATGTAAACAAGACATAAAATTCTATTGTACTAAGTTCTTGAGATTTTAGTGTTTATCTATTATAGCATCTAGTATTTACTTTAATAATGGCTGCTCCCTACTTTTAGATATGTATATGATAAATATCCAGTACTACTTCACCACCAATTCAGAATCCAATTTCTTCAAATGCTCTCTTATTGACAAAGAGTTTGGTGTCTATACAATGGCAGACACCACTGAATGCCTTTTTACCATTTTCAATTTCATCAACAAGAAGACTTATGCAAGGTACTGAAGGAAGAAGAAGCTTGATGGTAGCTTATTGTTCCTCTGCAGCAATAATCAGGCATGGCTTTGGTGAAAATCACCCACCATAGTGCTGAAGGTAGCTTGGCCATCACTAACTGATTTTGTAGGATTCCTATACCCTTCTGGAGTCTCTGAAAGCTAATGTACCTTTCCCTGAGCTTTGATCTTCCAACCCTTCCAAGCAGTTTTAGAAACACCTAATTTGAAGTATGATATCCAGCTACACTACCTAGAGGAGTTTCTGTTTCTTTAGTGAGACTCTGAGAGATACAATACAATCTCTTCTTCTCAAGGCAACTGATCATCGGTTATTGTCATTCAAATTATTTTGCCTGCCCTAGCATGTATCTCTTCCAAATCTGGAAGAAAATGAATATCAGGATACAAAAATCCATTACTATTAAAATCTTTCTATCAACATCAACCATCAATATAGGAGAGACTTCCATGGTATGACACCTGTGTAGTTGCACAGGACTCCATCCATAGAAGGGCCCACATGTGGTTTAATGCTCAGCTGTAGCCTTCTTGAAGTTCTTGGTAATTTTTGAACAAGAGGCCCACATTTGCATTTTGCCCTGAGTGCTGCAAATTACAAAGCTGGGTTTTTTTGTTTGTGTTTGTGTTTTTTATCAATGATAGTATTTGCCCAAGAATCAGAGGGACATGTGAAAAGAAAGAAATCCAGGTGCCCTAATTTCTTTTGCTTCTACAGCTAAGAAAGTGCAACCTTTACAACCCCCGCCCAGGGGCCCACTCCTGTAAGACTTGTTGTGGCACATAGAGGCTGCCCAGAGTACATGCTCTCTGGGGCTGTCTAATTCCCAAGGAAGGAACTGGACTAAAAAACACACTCAGTTTCTCCTAATCCCACTCACCAATAATGATGGGTGAGGGAACAGAGAAAAGCCAAGAGTGTAATACTAATTAAGCTCTCCCTCATATGAAAGAAACATTACAAATGAAGAAAAAACATTTCCCTCACATTTTAGCAACACATAAAGTACAACCTTGCATCTAACCTTGACATCCCAACACCAACAACACACTACCTCTAACTAGGGTGGGTATGGTTACTATGGTTCTATTGCCTAGTACAAGAGGAATTGTGAGAATGGGATCCATGATAGGTTGAAAAGAAAACACAGTAATTTCAAATTTCCTGATGGTTCTTTTCATGTATGGGAGTGAAGTCACCTTAATGATCCTCCTTGGATATGTAAACTCGAGCCCCAGACTCTAGGCTGGAATAGGGTTTGAGAGTTCAAGTTTTCTGCATAGTAAAATAATGCAGATTTTGCTATTGTAGTAGTTAATTGTAGGGAATTGGAACTCTGGAATAGGAGATATGAGAGAGAGGGGGGAACTGTTCAACATGGCAGAGTTTGGGGGCCTTAAAAAAGCTAATGTCAGTGAGAGTGTCCTTGTGGCAGAGAATGGCCAGTGCATTTCTAGGAATAATGCTATTTACATTAAAATTTAATATGTTTCTTGTTCTGTGTTTAGATGGCAACAACGAAATCCTTCTCTCTTTCTCTCAATTGCCACCACCTTTCTTTCTTTTGCCTAACTTTAAGGAAAAATCAATTGTCAGTGACCTTATTGGTGTCTTAAAAAGTTGATGGGGCAAGACAAGACAGAAAATGGCAGTAGCCATGAAGGGTGAGCCCATGAGTAGGGATTTGGAGTGAGATGTGCAACCACAACATCAGGCTTTTTGGACACCTGGAAATGTTAAGTCCAACACTGGACCTCTCGAAGTGTATTGAGTGGAGACAAGTCATTTTATTATGCTGGGAAGGACAACGGTCATCTCAAAATCCAAGAGGACTTGGAGACAACATAGTATACCAATATTTCCTAGAAATGGAATTACCTTTGGCAGTAATGGGAAATAAACACATAAAGGAAATCGACATGAATGATGTAGATAGAAGGCTGGTTCAGGGTTAAGCTGTGAGGTAACCTACTGAATAGAGATCCAAGTAGACATAGGAATCCTACCACCTATAGCAACTTTCCTGTGGCTAAGAATCCCATTTATTAGAATCCAGGTTCTTCCATAGACATAAAACTCACTTTCCAAACGTACTAGGAAAAAAAAAAAAAAAAACAGGTTCAATGGAAGCATCATTTACACTTCAAAGAGAATGTCACCTGGCATGTTTCCAGTTCCTTAGCCAGAAACAAAAGTATCAGTTTATAAGCCAATCTACCTTTCCAGCATTAAGACTTAAAATCTACAGTGAGTATATCCTTTATATAACAGACCCAAATAAAAAGGTCTGGCCTTCCCAAGAAAATAATAATCATGTCATTTACAAGGCAGCTATCAAAACTGGGCCTCAATTCACCAGGTTTCTCTAGGAACTCAGGATTTATTTATGAGCATAATGGAGCTTCTTAGAAAAGCATCAAGCAGGGCCACCTAAACACCACACTTGAAAAGTGCACACAATAACAAAAGTCAGAGTGCCCTCAGTTACGTACATCGACAGCTTCCCTATCACAGTGCTCTAAAATTACAGACATGAGAAAAAATATTCTTAGACAAAGATAATATAGTTTGAGAGACGGTACATTTATTCCTTAAAATCAAATATCTTTGATTTAACTACTTTTCAGATTTGTTCTTCTTGACAAGTTTGCATTAACACCTTAACCTAAAGCAAATTCATATTTATCCAACATACATTCTGTGTGAAAAATTGCTTACTCTCTGGATAAACATTCAGGCACACTTTCCCACCCACATTCACAAACTAGACTTGTAATCCATGCAAGTGTATCTCACAAATGCTGAAAAGCTCACTCTTTACCTACAATCAGAAAAAAATAGTCAAATATACAATAATAATGGGGACTGTATTGTTCTTGAAAGAATACATCCGCAGAATTACAGATTAATTGTTGCTCTCCTGGATTATTTTATGCTCAGGTCAATTTAATAAATTTGAGCATGTCGTCTACTAAATTATGAATCACCAAGAAGACCTACTCACCCAGAAATTGTTGTTGTTTCAACCGTAACTTTAGAAAAATCATCAACTATAGCATTGAAAGGATTAAATTACCTGTTTTTTAATTTCAGCAAGCAATGGAGTGTATCTACCTGCTAGATCCTCTGCCAAGTGATAGACAAAAGGCTGAGGGGAGTGCACTTTGGATGCTATCAATTAAGAAAAGGCGGTTCATTAATCTTTACTGTCAATGCCTGAATTCTGCTCGGATCTATGGTATGCAGTTGGTTGCTTATATTATAAACCAAGACCCATCCAGCTAAATTCACCTTGTGGAAGGATAACTTAAGCTTTTTTTTTTTTTTTTTTTTTAAGATTTTATTTATTTATTTGAGACAGAGAGAATGAGAGAGAGAGAGCACATGAGGGGGGGAGGGTCAGAGGGAGAAGCAGGCTCCCTGCCGAGCAGGGAGCCCGATGCGGGACTTGATCCAGGGACTCCAGGATCATGACCTGAGCCGAAGGCAGTCGCTTAACCAACTGAGCCACCCAGGCGCCCGATAACTTAAGCTTTTCCTGGTTAATTGTGAGTCCATTTACAAATAGCTAATAGCTAATAGCATGTATTGCTATGAGAAAGAACTAGTTTGATAAGTGCTTGTGTTCATTTAGTCAGTCAGTCATTCTCACAATATATTTAATTTTGTGCCTATTATTTGCCAGGAATTCTACACACTGATTAATTAAATTGCATCAAAGGAGAAGCAGACATCGTGGAGTTATTTTTGGAAGCTGACCTCCATACATACCCCATGAAGGGTCAAACTTAAAAAAAAAAAAAGAAATTGTAGCTGCTTTCCAGATCCTTAGAAAATGAAAGTTGCAAGTACATCTTTTTGAGAACCTGCTACAAATCACTTAGAGTTTTAAGAAAAAGCAATGCCATATAAATCGAGGTTGGAACTGAGCTTGCTTTATCATCACAAGACAATCGTTGATTAAATAGAGTTGGCAAAAGAAGCTTTATTTCAGGTGACGATTAAAAAAGAAAAAGTTGAGCTGAGAACACATGGTAATGTTATTAATCACTTCCAATTTGGCCAAATTTGATATATAATATATTTGAAGATGCATTTATTAGCTTTAGTAGTAGTAATTAAATTATAAAATAATAAATTATATTAAAAGATAAGATTTGAAACAAGTTATTTGTGGAAACAATACATTCTGCAAAGCTGGGAACTTGTAGAGGGAGTTGTGACTATTTTTCCATAGAACTAACTCCAGCAAACTTTTGGTATTTAAATGGCAACTTTTATCAGTTAAGGTCCAACCAGGAGCACAAAAGCCAATGAGTAACATAAGTGACGGGAATTTAACTCACAGAATTGGCTTCACAGGTGTTAGGAAAGTCAAAAAGCCAAGTAAGAAAACAGTGAGGCAACCTAGGAATTACCAAAGGCTAAAAAACAACAAAAGGCCACAGAGAAAAGGTAGTGTCACCACAGCCCGATGACCAAAGTTACGTGGAAACAGTTGTGCCCTCGGCAGGCTTCTCTGGCAGGAGATAGTATTACAGAGATGCTGCCAAAGCAGAGAGGGAAGAAGAAGGAAATCCTCTGGCTTCTCCTTCCTCCTGTCTTTAATCTCTTGGCAGCGCCTTCCATCATCCAAACCCAGGTGGCAGGCAGACATGGGAGGACGGGAAAGGCATTCTGCAGGGGCTACTCCCCTGTGACACGGGGCACAGCCTGGGAAGAACAAGAGCAATGCCAGTCCAACAGGTCCAGAACCACCATGGGTGCCTAGATCCATACTGAGGTATTTGTCAGGGTCAGAAGCTCTCACATTCTGTTGACTCTGGAATCACCATGAAATTCAACATCAACCCAAAGCATCAGTTAACTCCGATGTACCATAAATTCCTTTTGATTTAACATTCTCATAGGAAAATTGCAAGACTTCAGTTGACTCTTGGAGCACAGGGTGAGAAAACCTTCTTCACATATTATTTTTGAAAAGCAATTTGGGATTTTTATGTCCAAATATGCATTAGCAGAAGAGGGTAACTTTTAAAGCCATTGTTTTCTCAGGTATCTTTAGTAGCATTGAAATTGCTCCAGCTGACACGTTCTCAAGGTCCTGGCACATTCTCCAGTGTTTAGCTAGGTCTTTTTATTCTAAAGACAAGGTCCCTGTGTTCTACACCCACTGTTTGTAGGGAAGAGAAGTCTGCTCACAAAGTATTAGTTATCTAAAACTTTCTAACATCTTGTTACAGAAAGCAAAACTTAATAGTGAATTAGTCTAGTGTTAGGAGATAGAATTCCCTATATGTTCAAAATGAGTTAAAAACATTAAAATCTTAAAATTAAAGTTTTATGGTATAAAAATAAATAACTATTTTATAAATCCATATAACACTATTATAGGGCTGTGACTACATTTATCCAAGACCATCTGCCCCAAAGGATGCACTAAGGGATACACGTGTGTCTGTTATTTGGGAAAAGGATTTTCTGGACAAAAATTATCTTTGCTGTAACATTTGATAAATGGATAATCACATCTTAATCACCAAGAAAAGGTCATAGTATTTAGTATTCATAAGACATATTTAACAATGCACTTTTTTGTTTGTTTGTTTTTGCAGAATACCTGGAAGAGAGTGTTCTCAACCATATTTTAGAAAATGGGAGCCAAAAAAAAAGAAAGAAATTACATATACTCAGAAAACAGAATAGCATAATGTAGATAATGTGGTATGGACCAAATTCTCCTGACCATAAAAGTCACCTAGGGACTTAAAAAATATAGATTCCTGAGAGAATATGGCAAATTGCACTTTAAATCAATGCCCCAGGCGAGTTTACCAGTGGAAAGATAAGCTTGGGGTTTGAAGGCGGGTTAACCAGGGTCTCAATCGTGGCTCTGCCACTTTTAGCTATGCAAACTTAGGCAAGTTTCTTCAATTCTCGGAGCTAACAATAGTTCCTATTTAATAGGGTTGTTGTGGGGTGCCTGGGTGGCTCAGTCCATTAGGCATCTGACTCTTGATTTCAGCTGAGGTCACGATCAGGACATGGAGCCCCACATTGGGTTCTGCACTGAGCGTAGATCCTGCTCTGGATCCTCTCTCTCCTCTCCCTCTGTTCCCCGCCAGCCCCCGCTTGCACGTGCATGCACACACTCTCTCTCTCAAATAATAATAATAATAATAATAATAATAATAATAATAATAATAAGGTTGTTGTGAGGATAAAATGGATACACAGCTTTTAGCAATAGTGTCTGGGAAATGTTATATGCTACATAAATGTTATTAATGTTATAATATTAAGATAGACGTGTTTTTCCTTCTTCTCAATCTAGAAACTTAATTTACCTATTTGACATTTTTCCCAGGAATCTCTACTCCCACCCCTAGCCTCTCGCCTCCTGTCCAATATGCTTTTTACATTGTTATAATTGGTCATATTGTATCTGCAATGTATATGTTAAAATTAAAATTTTCAGGAGATGCATTTGGTATAAAATAGTCATGTTCATAACACCTGTAAGGATCTTTTCGTTATTGCTCATCCTTAGCCTTCTGCACCCCCTGGAACTTTATAGAGACATTATATAGCCTTCGTTAGCATGACTGGGAGGAAATGGGAAGAGCCAGGGCCTCCAACAGTGTGAAATGTGCCCACAGATACGTGCACTGGCAAAACCCCAGGCGCCACTTACGAAATGCTGCCTCCCTTCAGGGATCCTGCTTTCCTTCCTAAGAACGTCTGAAGCAATGTGAAGCTTATGGTGAAAGAAATTGGTAAAGAACCCGTGGGTAGTTTGTATTCTAACTTAATCAGTCTCTGTGTCCTTCTATGACTGTGTTTCTCTAACTTGACTGTTCCTTACAATTACTTGGGCGGCTTTTAAAAATCCTGAGGCCCACACCGAAGATTCAATCAGAATCTCCAGGAGCGTTTCAATTTCCCCTAGTAATTCCAATGGGTAGACAGGAGTTGATGTTCTGGGACAAAGCTCTGCTAGGTGTCCTGTCTCCCAGGGCTCTAGCTCTCATTGGATTCTAGTAACACTGCCTTCTCCCTCCTGGTTAGGCCCGGGGGGGGGGGGGGGGGGGGGGCTACAGCCTCCACCAGCTGTTAGGCTCTGAGTGACTCCCCTTCTGGCGTCCTTTTCCTCAACGCTGCCTACACATCTTTACCCTTCTAGACAAATTCTCTTTCTTTAAACCATGTGGGTAAATTATACTTCCTCCCACCACCCTTTGTTAAGCTCTTTTGTCCTTTGTCGCCTGAGAGAATGGAAAGAGTGACTTGGTGAACTGATAAGCATGAGATAAGCAAATAAACTCAAAACAAAACAGAACAATATATCTAGATTGGGGCCATAGTTAGAGATGGAGACCATCTAATCCAGCCTTCAGATATCCAAAAGAGAAGCCCGAGGAAAGACTAAAAAAAAAAAAAAAAAAAAAAGAGCCAAGATATATTCACTGTGGAGGGTGGTGGAGTGGATGTTGTGGCTTGCAAGTTAACCAGGGGCTGTAAATTCATCACTGGCACTAGTCACAACAGCGGTTTAGGCCGTGTGGTCACAGCCCTGGAAGAGAGCATCTCAGCGGGGACCCCCACCTGCATTCCGCTGCCCTCTTTTCATGTGAAACGATTGCTTACCTTCCCATTGTGTCTCGCTGCTTTGAGAAGACTTGCTGAAAAGCATCAAAGGGGCCAGTGAGAACTGGAGGGCAGAAGCACAAGTTGCAATTAGGCAGAGCCACAGAGCGGTCCCAGATCACAGAGAGCAGGATTCCAACAGGGAAACACGGATGGAGTGCTGCACTGCTTTCTGCACTCAGGCCCAGAAAAATTCTCTCTCACCATGCTTTTTGCTAATCCTCCCACCTTGCTCCACAAAAAAAAAAAAAAAAAAAAAGAGAGAGATGAGGAGTGAAGATAAGGATAGAATTACTCCAGGGACTATGTGGCTTATTAAAAAAAAAAAAAAAAAAAAAAAAAAAGCCCTGATGTAGTCTCTTGCATGGATTTCCTCCTAAAAGTTAAAAGCACTTATGACACCAGGTCCTGCATTTGACAAGGATTGAAGAGATGTCCTTTTCAATTTATCTGAGGGCATGTTCAGAAATGGACCAGTAATCTGTACAATTTAGGAGGCAATCAGCCAATATATTAGATTTTTTTAGGGTTCTATCACATGTTCTCCCTACTGCCATGTTTTCAGGAACCTTATATAGCTTTAATTTTTACTCTTCAACAATCTGAAATTTATATATATATATATATATATATATATATATGAAATTTATATATATTCATATATATATATTTATATATATTTATATTTATATATATATATATATATATATATATATATATACTTATTGTGCATTTATGCAACATACATTTTAGTATATGGTCTGTAGAACTATTGCTCTGGGTTTGTCTCTGGCCTGCTGGCTGACATTGGACAAGCCGTATCTCCTTATCTATAAAATGAGGATGCTGGAGAGTCACCTCTAAAGACTCTTTTCTTAATTTAACATTCTACCAATTTTTTTTTTCCTCTTTAGTACTTTAGAAAACTGAGAATGACTTTTATTGTAAACCTCAGCCTGTCCTCAAGGTGTAATGTAGATCAGTGCAATAGATAATATTTAGAGAGCTAACAAATAAGTAAGTTGAGATGATGAATTGGAAAAATAGAAGACACTGGCATTTTCCAAATGGAATTATAAATGAAAGAAAAATTGTAGGCCATGAAAAAAATACTATCAACATCAGAAATAAAACTACCCAAGATTTAGAAAAGAAGAATCTCTCAGAAAATTGCCACTCCAATGGGTTAATAGTTGCCCTAAAATATAAAATTAATTCAAGTATTTACTGCATTTATCTTCCACAATATTCACTTAGATGAATATCCAAATATAATTTGGATCCAGATTACATTGTTCTTCCTCTTTTTTTTTTTACTACCACAGAGTATTGAAACTTTTGCATCATCTCAAGGTCCTCCTCGGGTGATAGGGAAAATTCTGAATTTCCCAAGAAATTCTGCTGGCCAAGGCCCAGTAGGTCACAGTCATCTTGTCCCACCCTTGGTCAGAACTTCACTCAGATCCCTGCTCTAGGTTAACCACGTTTCCCAGCTGTACCCTTTGGGCACACTTATTACCTTGTTGCATGTGCCAAATCTCTAAGTAACACGTAAAAGTAATAAAAATGTATCATTTCTAACAAATATCTTTCTAACAAACGCCCACCAAGTGAGGCTATTATATAAAACATTTCCCTATTGACTAAATAACTGCACAGAAGTACTGATTGTTACTTATTAATATTTAAATTTTATTGACCTTATGTGAAAATTCCTTGAAATTAGTATTTAATTGTCTAACCGCTTCCTTCTCTCTAAATCAAAATTTTCACTTTATACATTAATTACCTATTAACTTTGGCTTTTAATTCAGAGTTTTCTAAATGAGGACTATTTATAACTTCTGGTATTACATCTGGGCATGTGTGCTAAGGCAGTCTTCCACTGCCACACCCCAGTACATATTCCATTATAGAAATTTACTGATACATTGCCAAAAACAAACAAACAAACAAACAAAAACATGCTTTAGGAGTTGATGGGCACCAGTGTTGAGTTGCTTTAAAATGAAGATCATATCCCTGTATATATCAATCCAATTCCAACAGGCAACTATGGAGCTTCACCCTGCTCAGCTCTGTGAGATGAGCCTGTGAGCGCCGGAAGGAGCTTTCTGGGAGGCTTCATGAGGGACAGGAGATATAAATATGTGCATTTTAGTCAAGAGGCTGAATGTGCAGAATTTGGAATCAGGAATGAAACTAGCCTCTGTGGAGGACAGTGAGGTAATCAGCCTTGCAGAATAAAGACACAGACCTATTACTGGTGAGAAAAATGTCAGAATGAGCATAGATGCTCACCTGAATGAACCTTAAGAGAAGTGATGAGATCTGGAGAACATACCCTGCAGGAGAAATCTGTCTACATTTTGTTCATGCCAGACCAGAGGGTAAGACTCTGAAATAAATATTTTATTAACTGGCTTTACAGGGAAAACTAAGCTGAGATAAAGGAAATGATATAAAAACACACCACAGTTAAGAGATGATGTTATTTAAATATCATTATCAGTACAGTTATGGTGGGGATGGTGGTGGCAACTGTCCCAAGTCAGTTGTCTTTATCTTACTGTCTGGGACCTTGTACTTCAAGCGAGTTCCTCAGACAACAGCCTGGACATCACTAGAAGCTTTTTAGATGCAGAATCTCAGGCTTTGCCCCAGACCTACTGAATCAAAACCTGTATTTTCACAAAATCACTGGGTTATTCATGTCCACATTAAAGGTTGAGAAGCACTGGTTTAATGGAGCCAGAAATCAAATTTGGGAAAATAGCTTGTCCATCTAAATTGCTATTTAACAAGTAGAGTGCCTAGTTTTTCGCACTTTCATTTTATGATT
This sequence comes from Halichoerus grypus, assembly GCF_964656455.1. Classification (NCBI taxonomy): domain Eukaryota; kingdom Metazoa; phylum Chordata; class Mammalia; order Carnivora; family Phocidae; genus Halichoerus; species Halichoerus grypus. The sequence continues at coordinate 99,400,881 of NC_135721.1, forward strand.
TTAATAAAATAGAAAGATATAAAACAACCCAATTTTTTACTGTAGGTTCAAATTCAACAGGAAATGTTTTGTTTATTGAGAATTCTACCTAATAGTATAGACAGCTTTTTACAACTGTGTTTCCCTCCTCCTCCCTCTTTTTCTGAATGCTGGCCTCTGTTTTACTAAACCTTTATCCAAGTCAAGTATAGGTATATCTTACAATGTCTAGACTTTCTGCCAAATCTTACCACATCAAATCAGATAATTAAGCTCTATTGAATCTTGTGCATATTTATTTTAATTAAATTCTATTTAACTGCCACCAGACAGCCTTACTAGGGAAAAATCCAAATTAAATTTGATCAAAGGCAACTTGATTAGGTTGCTGGATTTGTGTATATAGAGGGGGTAAGGGGCATTGAAAAGGAGGGAAGCCTAAGCACCTCTGATGAAACTAAGTATGTTTAATGCAATAAAACAGATCTTGGTAAATTTAACACAAAACCATATAAGGTACAATGAGATCTTTATACCTATTATGAAATCTTTCTGAAATAACAAATTTCATTTTAAGGCTTAGAAATAACATTTTAAAATGTTAAAGATGCACTGTACGAGGCTCTTACTTGGACACACTATATTTTTTATTTATATAGGCTCTGTCAAGATTACTTAATATTTTAGATGACCACAGCTAATCTAGTCAGCGACTAGAAAGGACATACCATAAAAGATAACATCTTAAAAAATGTTTTCATGTTCTTACATAGGAATTTAGTCTCCTTTCAAACTAACAAGGATAAATTAAAGCTTGTAATAGATACAAAGACATTAACATAATAGTCTTACAATAAGCCACTGTATGCCACTCAAATCAAGAGATAAGATTTGAGTTATAGGACCTTACTTAGAAATCTCATTAAGATCAATAAAAATCTGAATTCTTCCTCAACTGACTCATTGTATCAAGTACGAAGGGTTATAGTGTTCCATTGGACAATTGAATATAATGCTGTTTGGAAAGATTCAGTGAAAATTATGATGCTATTTGATCCAAGATGAATTTACCATGAAACAATGGAGCTTAAGCTTCGAGAGCCTCATTTGCACAGCCCCCATTAAGGCCTTGGATGGGGTCTTAGCAATGTCTTCACATGATCATATATATATATATATATTTTTTTTTTAATTAGCAAAAATGAGAAACAGTGATGGTAAGAAGGTAGATAATAAGGATAGTCAGTTTCAAAGGTGTTTAAGATTAGTCCCTGCACAAGACAATTAGATATGCCGTAAAATCTTGCAGCTATCTATAAAAGAGGCCTGAAGAAGTTTTCCCAAGTTTGACCACAGTTCTAACAATGTGCATGATATTATCAGTGAAGAGTTAAAATGGAGGAGAGCTTTTCTCAACTATTAATATTTTTTTAAATTCCATCAACTTAGAATGAATTTAAATACCAATTTCATACTGATTTTTATATTTGTAAGTTTTCTTTCTCTCAAAGAGGGCTTACCCCTGATGTTGTGTAAGTTTCAGTCCCCACAAATCCTGGATTTATCCCTGCATTAGATACAGATGTTTCCTGTTGAGTAACAAACTTAAGTTTTTAAAATAACCTTTGTAGTAGAAAATATAATCTATTTCATCTCCATTGTATCAAGAGAGAGTATCAGCCCAAATTGTGGCTTAATAATTAAACTTAAGATGTTTTAAAATAAATGTAGGTAGTCAATCCAGCCACACATAGTAAGACATTCCATTGTTAAATCCAGGTCTACCAATATTCAGTAAGTCATAGATTAAGAGCAACAATGCAATGATATTAACTATTATCACAGGCTATATAATTAACAAGGCTCCCAGATCCCCATTTTTTTTTATAAACCAAATTCAAGAATTGGTATTCAGTAGCAACCCATTATTGCCTTTCTCACAGCAATTTCTTATTTTTCTAATTATGGAACAGGCTGTTCTTTTTATGTAAAGGGTAATCCTACTTATCAGACCACAGCTTTCTCCTAGTGAAGACAGATTTCCTGAAAAGCCTTCTACATTCTCTCATTGGTGCCTCTCTGCACTCAAAGACAAAAGTCAGGGTGATGATGAGGGTTAAAATGTCCTTCTGGGGTCATGGAGTAGATTAAAACCAAATGCCCTGCAGAAGTATTAAGCCCCTAATTCTGACCTCATTACTACAGAATTCCAACCAAATGAACAAACTGCTCACCTGGCACAAGAAACACAACTGAAATACACTCTGAGGGCTAAGTAAGTTGTAGTTATGCTTAATGGTTCCTTCTACATTCTTCTCTTATTAAGTCCTTGTCATTTCTCACACTTCTATCACACACACACACACACACACACACACAAGATCATTTGTCTACCTTGCTCCTTAGAGATGTCTAATAAGATGTTAAAGCACATACTTGGCCACCACCATAGTGCTTTCAAAACCCACTTCTCAGATGCTCTCCTCATGCAAGCCATGGAAATTCCATGAATAGACCATGCTCATTTCTGAAGGCATTTAGTGATTAGAAGGAGAAGAAGGAGAGGAAGGAAGGAAGGAAGGAAGAGGGAAAGGGAAGGAAAAGGAAAAGGAAAAGGAAAGGAAAGGAAAGAGAAGAAAAGAGAAGAAAAAAGAGAAGAAAAGAAAAGAAAAAAAGAAAAGAAAAGAAAAAGAAAGAAGTATTGCTGGAAAACTGAAACCAAAAAGTGACCTAAGACACGGGTCACAACAGCATATAATTACTTGCCTCTCCATTTCTCTTTAGTGCTTTCCTTCATGGTCCCCCACCTCCTTGCTCTGACTCTCTATACAGCTCTGTCTTTGGTCTCCAAACTCCACCCTATTTTTAAAATGTCTATGAAAAATCACAATTTAGACAGGCAGATGGTTCTCACTGAGCCAGAAAAGCACTTCCAGTCAACTAGGCCAGAACGTGAAAGGCACCTCAGCACCCAGTTCTTCTCCACCCCAGAATTTGTTCACTAACAAAAGCCAGTTTTACCCCCCATCTCCAACCCCATTTCCTCTGGCCAAATTCAGGCCATAATTTCTTACCCAGAACTGTTGCTTTATATCCCAAACTGGTCTCTCTGCCCAACCTACACACACACATACACACACACACATACACACATAAAACCCTTAGTCAGAATAATCTCTGTAAAAGACTAAAAAGTCAGGTTCCTTCCTTCTTAAAACACTATGGTAACTCCCCATTATCCATAGAATAAAACCCAGGAATCCCGACATGACATGTCCTTCCATGACTAGGCCCTTGCTCCCTTTCCAGCCACATTTCACCATCCACAGTACTCTCACATTAGTCTTATCCTCATATGGTTAAAATCACACTTGCTGGTTCATACTTGGAAGTCTTTTCTTAAGTTTTTCACAGCTGCCTAGATAATTCATACCCATCTTCCAAGACTTAATCCAACTGTCACCTTCTCCAGAAGCCTCTGAGATGCCCCAAGTTGGATTAGCTGCCTGTCATCTGTACTCTCATAACCCATCAACCACTCCTCTGCTGCACCAACATTCATCAGATTATAATGAAATGCTATTTAAGTTTCTGGCTTCCCCAAAGAGACTGTGTTTCTTGAAAGCTGGGACCTCTTTTAACTATGTTGTAGACCTTGAGCCAAAGCAAGGCCTCGCCCAGAATACTTAGGGGTAAGTTTGTTGAATTGAACAGAATAGAATTAAACTTGGCCTGAGACACCTGGGTGGCTCAGTAGTTAAGCGTCTGTCAGGTCGTGATCCCAGGGTCCTGGGATCGAGCCCCGCATCGGGCTCCCTGCTCGCCAAGAAGCCTACTTCTCCCTCTCCCACTCCCCGTGCTTGTGTTCCTGCTCTTGCGGTCTCTCTCTGTCAAATAAATAAAATCTTTAAAAAAAAAAAAAAAGAATTAAACTTAGCCCATGTAAGGACATGGTGGCTTCCTAACCTAGGGCATTATAAATGCTAAGCAATGAAATAAAATTTCTGCAAAAAATTTGTCTCCAGGTGGACATGTGATTTCTCATCAGTTTCCTAGTCTTATGCCCCAATCAGGCTGACACATGGGGGTTCAGGGGTTCTGTGACATGGTACTGCGATGTGACCTCAAGCTGGCATCCACAGAATGTGAGGCCTGCCACAGAGCCATGTCAGGGCACGCTCCCATATCAAATGTTACCATAGGTTCTCCAAGATGAGGATGCTACCTGGGCACACAAATGTACAAAGTTGACAAAGCCACATGGTTTCCTTCCATCCCTTATCAAATTTCTTGGGAGAGTATCTACTTTCAGGTCTCTGTTCCCACCTTTTACTCCCTCCTGTACACAATGTGATTTTTTTGTCCCCCACTCTATGCCTCAGCCCTACTCAGTTGTTCTTTCTACAGTTACCACTGAGCCCAAAATCAAAGGGGCTACTGGGGTCTTTTTAGTTCCCACATATCTGTTTCTCTCTGAAGCTGACTACATACTTTATTTATGCTTACCTGATAACATTTACCACAGTTTACCTTTTAACTTTGTCATCTTTGTACCTGTGACCCTCAAGCCACCTTAATTAAGGACAATTATTTTTTTAACATTCATCTTAGTACCCTATAACTCCTAGCACAACCTTATTTTTCACATGTGAACCATGAACAAATGTCTGTTGACTCAAATTAACCCTAGAACAATTTATCCAAAGATATAATTTTGTCCCTCCCTGGAAACAATCTCCCAGAACTCTCAACTTTAATCTGTAAATGGGATCTGTAAATGGGACGAGGGGAGATTAAACAGAATTTGGTAAAATTCCCTTACATTCTTGAAACTATCCTTATATTCCACAGTAATTATTCTATTCTGGGGACCTAAGTTCATTAGCAACTCAAGTAATCACATCTCTCCAGGGGCTAAAAACTCAAGAGAAAGGTAAAACCCTTATTTGGTGTCCAACCTCCAGTTTAGGTGGCTCTCCAGGGAGAATGAAATCAAAATGTCCAAGAAGTTCCAAAACTAAAAAAGTTACCTGAATAGTCTTAAATTTCATTAAAAAAAAAAAAAAAGCCATTCTTTTTAACTCTTTCTCTGAATGACAACTTAGTTCTTCATGCATTTCTGTTGCTCTCATAGATACAGTCACTTCACTCCTTTTCCTAGCAGAAGGCTTTTTTTTTTTTTTTAATTAATGTGAGACCTCATTTTCCAATAGCATAAGGCACTGCATGTCATAACACAGTCCTTCACTCAAGGCTCGAATATCATTGCTATTGTGAAAAATGTTAGAAATTGCAAAATTTGGGCTAAACTCTTTTCCTCTCCCCTACTATTCCTCCCTTTCTAAAACATTATTATCTTTCTATGAATCATCTTTGCTTTATCATCTCTCTTCCTATGTTGCGGTCCCTTACATGGTAACATCTTCACATTTTAATACCTACTAGTCCAATGTCTTCCATTCTAAGATACCTCTATGTGTATATAGACCTAATTCTAACTAAGACACACTGTGCTGTATGTAGTAATCTCTTCAGTATTTTAAATTACTTAGAGATTCTAGCTACATATAAGACCAAACTTTTCTAAAACCCACCCATCAGCTTGAAGGGTCCTGGATTAACTCATCTCTCCTTCATCAGGAAGGGGACTAATTAGCTCCTAAAATGGCATTAGGGTGCAGATTAGATACTCTAGTTACATCGCTGATACAACAGTGGCAAACAAAACTCAAATATTTAATGTTGGCTGCATGCTGAATCTTTTTCATCTAGAAGAAGTCTATTTGTATACTCTTCCCCTCGAGTGAAACTCATGAAGTTCTAAAATTCTCTGAGAGGGGCGCCTGGGTGGCTCAGTCGTTAAGCGTCTGCCTTCGGCTCAGGTCATGATCCCAGCGTCCTGGGATCGAGCCCCACATCGGGCTCTCTGCTCCGCGGGAAGCCTGCTTCTCCCTCTCCCATTCCCCCTGCTTGTGTTCCCTCTCTCGCTGTGTCTCTCTCTGTCAAATAAATAAATAAAAAAAAAAATAAATAAAAAAAAAATAAATAAATAAAATTCTCTGAGAGTGAATGGGTAAATTGGCCCTGTGCCAGCCCAACTGATTTGCATATTACTATTCCAAACTCTATTTGCATATTTTCAGGAACATTCCTTAGAATGTTTCATACTTTATTAGGCTGGGGTTTAGAATTGTCATTGAGCTTTAAGTCATCTACATAATAGAGGCATGAGATGTCCATCTTCCCAACTTTGGGCTCCTTTGTTTTCTCACATAACAAACTGCAAATAGAATTGCAATGTCCTACATGACTACAAATGCTCTGCACTTTTAAACTATGGCTCTCCTTCTTATATCTTTTTGACCATATGTTAGTGATATTTCATTCAGTGATTGTGATCTGTAAGCTGCTGCCATCTCCTCTTGCTTTCAGATGAGAGTTACTATCTGTCAAGAGAGAGCTTGAGCAAGGACATCAAATAATGCCTGGTGGGCCTACACTTTGCTCCCCAGTGCTGCGGGACAGCCCCAGCATGCCAAAGTTAGAGTTGCAACATCAACACATCTTCAATTTGAGGATGCCAATTTATTCATTAGAAAATATTCTCATACTCATGTGGCAAAACAATGGTGAGTTCAGGAGAAATACCTGAATACAGTTGGAGGAATGAAATGTAGATGACAAGAATGATTAGCTGGTAAGGAATAGTCAGGAAGAGGCTGAATCCAGGTAAAAAGGGCATTAGGAAAAGTAAAGAGAATATTGTAGTTTATCAACTCAAACATGCCAATATCATCACATCTTCACATCTCTGTAATCAGAGGCTAAAGATTGGTTGGGATCTCACAGATCTGCCCAAGTGGTCAGACAGATCACCTAACTTTGGAGCAGAGGGCTGACCAGGCCAAAGTTGACAGGTGTGTTTATTTCACTTGCTAACTCTGGTCAACAGGTAGGGGCTGCCTGGATCACAGTGTCGAGAATTATGAGGCTGTGTCTTAGTATATAGAGTGCTGGTTCTGTGAAGAAAAAGATTGTAACTGATGAAACTGATGATGTCTACCTGAGAATGAGGGGTATCTATAGGATTACCATGAATTTGCCATCCTTAGCTCAGGCTGTCATAATTAAATGGTTCAACTTCAGCTGGATAATTCTCCCCAGAGTAAAGAGTTTGATTTGCCTTCAGTCTGAAACTCTGGCTATATAATCTACTCATAGAACTAAAAAAAAAAACAAAAAACATTATTTTAAAAAGGGGATTTTCAATCTACCAAGAAATGCTACTCTAAAGATAAAGGAACAACTTTTTCTCCCTCTATACTCCCTCCATTGTATGAATTCAGAAGATGCCTCAAGGAGATCTAAGAGGAGGAAAATGCTAGTAACTGCCGTAGGGTAACTAGGGAGAAAGATAAAGCTTTACAAATAGGCTACCTTATCCAAGATTATATGTAAGGTACTTAAGAGTGTATGTGTGTAAATTCTTCATTCAAGCCCTAGAAAGTCCATTAAGTGGAATAAAAACAAAGAGTTGAATAATAAACCATAAAGGAGCATTGTTTTAACAACCTTAGTAGCCTTATTAAAATATCCATCAATTTTAATTTCACTGCAGTTAGAGAAGGCAAAAGCTCTGGTCTCCTGTGTGCCTAGTGGGATGAAAGTATACCCCTCATCAGTAATTATCAAATCATTTGTTTAAATACCATTTCTCTGCATTCAGCTCCCCATCTTCTTCTTACATAAGAATAATGTTCCCTGAGAATAGAATTTAGTGATATATGCTTCTAAGAGAGCCATGGACACCCTGGAGCTCATTAATCCTACAACCTTCTGTGAGCTGCTGGCCTGAAATGGTTGGAGTTCACTTTAAACTGGACTGAATTTCAAAGCAAAGGGCTCAGAGGTGGCAAACAGCTCATTAATTCAGAATGTAATTTAGTGACAGAAAAATTGTTTTAAATGCACAATCTAGAACTATTTAAATTCACATTATAATTATAAGCAAAAACTATGCACTTCAAATTTGAAATCTGGATATGTAATCTACCGATAAAACTAATGAACAAAAATTTAAAAAAAGAGGGGACTGTCATCTTACCAAGAAATGTTAATCAACCTGCTTTTTGAAATGTTCCTCATTTGCATCACAAGCATTATTATGAAAATTCAACATTATGCTTCTGTGTATTGCATTGTACCGCTCTGCTGAACATCAAAAAAAAAAAAAAAAAGAAAGAAAGAAAAGGCAACACTTCCTCAAAGTGAATAAAAATGGAATAAAGAATCATGATCAAAGATAACTTCAATTCCTTGTTAATTTTACTTTAATTCCACTCCTGGGATAAGAAGTCTTCTTCATAAGTTTTCTTTCCTATAACAAATTCTCCAGCAAGCTTATGGTCCTAAATATATTCCCAAGTGGAATGCATGCATAAATAAACATCAGTCAAATTTGCATAGCGCCTCTACCATAAATATGGCAGCACGTTTATAAACTCATTAGAGTTCACTGTGAGAAAAACTCATTACACTCCCATTAGAACATGGGAATTAACTTTTTAAAATTAATGTTACAGAAGTAGTTTTACTCTTTTTTAAAATTAACCAATAACAATGAAAAGATTCACTGGTGCTTTGGGTTTTCTTCCTTTGTCTAAAGATTAAAAAAATAATTATTTCTTTCGGCGATGTTCATGTTGAAAAATTACAAATAGATATTATCTGAAGCATCTGTGGTTATAAACCAGTTTATTTTCTATAAATTTTAAAGCATTATTTTCCTGAAAATTGAGATAAGAAATTCAAACATGGAAAACTCTAATTATTATTATTAGTTATTTTAGTTGAAGGATATGCCAAATAGTAACAAACATCTTATAACTGAAATTAAATTTAATTAAAAATTTAAGCGCTGAAAAATCACGTTGAAAAATAATGTGTAATTTTTTTCGAGAAAGTGTAAATTCTACCTCATATAATAAAATATGTATTTTTTAAATGTTTACATTTTTAAGGCCTTTTATTCCTTTCATTGATTTTCTCTACAAAATATTCATATATTTGTAAGTAGAAGTCTAATGGCATTATGTTATATTTTGACTACATCAAAAATATTCTCAGGGGCTCCTGGGCAGTACATTCGGTTAAGTGGCCAACTCTGGGTTTAGGCTCAGGTCCTGATCTCAGGGTTGTGAGATGGAGCCTGGCTGGCTCTGCACTCAGCAAGAAGTCTGCTTAAGACTCTCCTTCTCCCTCTGCCCCCCCTCAACTCCACCCCCCCAATAAATAAATAAATAAATAAATAAATAAATCTTTAAAAAAATATGCTGTGGCACTTCCCAGATGAAATAAATATTGGCCATAGAATGCTTACATGAATTTAAAAAAAAAAAAAAAAGGCTTTCATGCTCCAAGTATGAGAGCAAGGTTTAGACTGAGAAAAACAAAAATTATTCCAGTGATAACCACTGCTGTGAAATTCTCAGGTTCTTGGTCAGTTACTTGGTGCCAAGTGTCTCCATTATAATTATTCCTGAAAAAAAGGCCATTTGGAGGGAAGGAGCCTCTTTAATAGCCAAAGTCAAACACATCTTACTGATCGTGACTCATTTCTATAGCAAACCTCTATAACTTCTCTGACAGATCAAATTAAATTCTGCTTGGGGAAGGTATGGGACACTCCTCTTGGTTGAAGCAATGCTATACTTTTTATTCCTGCTGAGTAAATAGCCTCAAGTCAAACTACTTGCCCTGACTAATGATCAAACATATCCAGGAATTCTGTACAAGAAATGCATTCTTCCCTCCTTTGAAGTGCATTGCTGGGAGAGTAATTGGGTTTGCTGGAGATTTTTCCTTAGAACTGCAAAAGAAATTTCTTGGCTAAGCATATAATCAAGCTACATATTTTCTTTCTTTATTAAATATCGTCTTGCAAGAGGGTGGGCACTGAATAAACATGTGCCTCAAAGGAGTGTCAGAATGATGCACTACTATCTCTTTGCTGACTGAGGAATTCTCAGCAGTGTTAGGTTAAAAAATTCCATGAGAAGGATACATCATTGTGAAAGATTTCCTTCAGTTGTGTAATGCCCTCTAGAAATACAATTGTGCCTCTCATATATTAATATCATTATAACTAGGCAATCAGGAATATAAAAGAAGAACATGACATAGAACCTGCCTCAAAGAACTTACAAACTAGCAGATTAGATATTATAAAAATATATTCTTTGAAAACAAAAATAACCATAAAGTCAGGATATTATAAGGCTATAACAAGAATGCCACAAAATAAATGCCACTGGGCATCTGATTAGAAAGAAAGAGGTTACTTTTCGTGAGGGTGATTAATAGAAGCTGTTTGATGATCATCACCATTATGTGAGCTAGATATGTAAAGACGGATATAGGATTTCAACAGGTAGGTTGTGACTGGGGAAGCATTTTAGCCTCAGACCACAGCAAGAACACCATTTTTAGCTCCTAATGCAAGAACAACTCATAAGCAATGTAAATGAACCATGAAATAGAAATCCAGGGAAGTCTCAGAGTTAGTACTGAGATCTCTATGATGGAGGAAGTATAAGAGAGGTAAAGTGAATGGATGGGGGCAGGACAACTTGGTGATGGTGGCCATGGTGGCCGTGGCAGTAGCCAATAGCACCAGATGATCATGGAGTGCCTGAAAGAATCTCAACATAGTGTTATAGGTTAAGACTGCAAGGGAGACAATGACAGAATGAAAGAGAACATGTCCAGACAAGAACGTGCATAAAGAACACAGTAAAACAGTAAAGGAGTTAACAAGAATAAGCAAATAAGAGCCACTCCAGGCCAAATATAAGAAATGGGTTGGTAATACCTTTGAAATATGTCCAAGAGTACAAGAGTAGTCAGAAAGGAAAAAAGTAAAAAATGACTCCACAATATATACCAACTGCTTTTGTGTGAAGAGAATGGTAAGCAAATCTAAACTCCTGTAGCAGATTTAGAGAATGTCTCTAGGTTAGTTCTGTATCTGCCAACAGAACAGATTTAATTTACCTGCCTTGCCAACCTAGTGGAAAAGGAAAGAGGAAAGAAGGAAGTCACATCAATGATCTACAATTTGTGTGTGTGTGTGTGTGTGTGTTTGTGTATTCTTTTAATAAAATGCATTTTGAGCATACGTATATACATACATATATTAGGGTATGCTCCCTCTCTCTCTCTCTCTCTCTCTCTCTCTCTCTATATATATATATATATATACCCATCAATTATATCTGTACACTTACACTACTATGTTGGTAAAGTATATATGTTATAAAATATACACAAACATATGAATTGAGGAGGATGAGAAAAATAAATTTAAAGAGAAGTTCTAATACTTCTTTCAAAGACCATTAAGTTGGATAATTGCTTTATCTCCTGGCCCCAATCATAATGCAAAGAGCTTAGATTTTTATATTCTGTAGGCAATAAAGAAACAAGAAAAGTTTATTAACATGAAATGAGATGATCAGATGGTTGTTTTAGAAAATTAAGTAGGGGATCAGAATTAGGGATGGTAAAAGGGGAGCTAAGACTGTAGACCAGAAGCCAGAGAGAAGGCCACATTGACAGTCATGGTATGAAATGATAAAGGCCTGGATTTAGGTGTTGACGGTACAGCTGGAGGGGCGGGGGGTAGCTGGAGGGGAACATACTCTCTGACAGTTAAACTTTACAGGAAACAACCATATAGGTGCACTCCAGTGAAGATGGGGAATGGAGCGCAAGTTTGGCTGCAGACATGCCTCCTAAAGATGACTCCTGGGGTTCATCTCCTTTCATCTTCTGTTCTGATTGAATATTGGACTCCACTGCTTCTCTGAAGAGATTTCAACATAGTATGGATGGTATTTTAAGTGATAATGCTTTCTTATATCTTAGTGAAACCATTAATCCAAAAATGAAATAATTCTAGAGATAGAAAAGATCAATTTGGAGAGCCAAAGAACTTCAAAAATGTCTCAACAATTGTAGGATGTCATTTCTTACTTTAATTGCCCACAAATATCTGCTCTGACTAGAAATCTATCAGCGCCCTCTTGAAAGTTATTATATCTGCCTTAGTAATAAAGTATTACAAAGAATAACAGTATACATTTTTACTTTCCTACATGTATTATAAACAGAGCAGAGAAGAATACCATTATAATTTTTTTTCTTTTTTTTTTAATAAACACAGGTCTCAATTTTGAGAAAATACCTCTAAATGTGAGTGTTTCAGTGAAATACCTAGAGCTAGTGATTACTGCCCTGGGGAGATTATATGAAAGGTACTTAAAAAAAAAAAAAAAAGAAGTCAATACAATGTCCTAGTGTCTAGGGGGAAAAAGAGACATGGTCTCTATTCTATAAAACTCCACCCAAAGGAAAAGTCTTAAAACCAACCTTGGTGTAAGTAATGACAAGAGTATGGAATATTTCTTTATCACCTAGAATATGTAATTTCTTTTATGGTGCTTTACTATGTTACAAATGGCAGGTAATAAGACAAACTCAAGTTTACTTATAATTATGTCATTTTTAACTTTCATTTATAACATTGTAATGTAGTAACTGCCTTGATGAAGGATGTTAAAGCTGAAATTCAATTGAACATCAAGACACTTCTATCTGATCACCTGAGAAAGCTGCATTATAGTGTCACTCAAATATATTATATGTGGTAATGGCAGGCTTTCCCCCTTGCTTTCCTTCTCTCTCTCTCTCTCTTTTTTTTTTTTTTTTCCTGAAGATATCTACTGGAAAGGTAAATCTCAGGTGGTCTCTAATATTTTAAGCTAAGGTGTTGAAAGCTTGGAGAAAGACTTCAAAAACTCATTATTTTTTTTGTCTTTTTTCATGACAGTGAAGATAGTGGGATTCCCTTTGCCCCCTTACATCAGTGGAAAGTTCCTACTAAAACAAATTACAAAGAAATTAGTTCACTCACTCAATCTACATTAATAAGGGAATTTCTCAATCTAAACCTCTGATTTGATTGTCAGAGGAAGTCTCAAAGGAATGCCTATTTAATTTCTCTTCTTCATTATTTTATCTGAATGATAAAGTTATCCTATAGAACATTAGTAATTTAACTATAATCAAATTCTCTATTTTCACAATTGTTTCAATGTACAGAAATTTCAATGGAAATAATTGTAATATTGGTTAAAGGAAAATATTTAGAAAATCATCAGTGGAACAAACAACATTAAAATAATATTTGTTAAGTACATTTGAAAACATTTAATGTCATTCATGGTTTTGTCCTAAAACTTACAAATGGATGTTTTGAAATAATATCACAAGATTTTATTTCATGCAGTAAAAGAAGTGAAACATCATTATGGAACATCTGATGAAGACAAATCACTTTGGCTTATTTCAAAGTGCAGTGTCATTGCATGAGCCCTGTATTCTTTAAGACATTTCCATTCTTCATTCTGAAACCTATCAGAATCATGATAAAATATTATAGGAGAACCTGTGATGAGCTTTCAGATAAGAGCAAAAAATACAGTTAAGTGAAAAAGGTTTCTTAAGCTTCCAAAATGACCTTCCTTTGAAAGAACCTGTCAACCTTTCCAGTGATGGAACATCAATATTTTTAGGGCTGGTTTAACTCAATCTTCCTTTCTCTCTTTTAGTTTTAATGTATGTAGTCCTGGCTGATAAGAGAACTGATTACAGTCCTCCCCAGTCCCTTAGACACAAATGAACAAGTACACACAGAGGAAACCCGCCCAAAAAACAGCAGGGGTAAGGTTAAGATTTGATCATTTTACCACTTCAGGAAGCTAGTTTGAAATGGAAAAATTAGGAGACATTTTATATCCCATTTATCTCAAATCATGAGCTCTATAGAAGCAGGTAGAGCCATGAGCAACAGATATCCCCAAGAAGAAAGGTGTAGGGAAGAAACATTTTCACCACTTTCACTATCCTCTTCAATCTGAGAAAACAGAGAGCAAAGGATGAGTGATAGTTTGGAGATCCATCAGAAGGATATTGAGAATTTCTGATAAACCCTTATTTAAATTTTAGAAAACACCTGCTTATATTTATAATCAAAATTCAGCAGTGGAAGAAAAATTCTCTTTCCTAATACCAATACATACATACATACATACATACATACACACATACATACATACAGTTTCCTTCCTTTAAGTGTGGGTTACATCAAAATACTGGCCATCTGATGACTGTCCACCAGCAGCATTTTATTTTTTTTTTACATTTTTTTTATTTGGATACGTATTTTTTTATTTTATTATATTAATCACCATACATTACATCATTAGTTTTTGATGTAGTGTTCCATGATTCATTGTTTGTGCATAACACCCAGTGCTCCATGCAGAACATGCACTCTTTAATACCCATCACCAGGCTAACCCATCCCCTCCACCCCCTTCCCCTCTAGAACCCTCAGTTTGTTTCTCAGAGTCCATAGTCTCTCATGGTTCGTCTCCCCATCTGATTTCCCCCCCTTCATTTTTCCCTTCCACCAGCAGCATTTTAAATGGCTAATGTCTCTAAGTCACTGTCAAATTTGGGGACACACACAGATCACTACAAGACCCTAGAGCAAAAATTACTTAGGGACCAATTCTGAGCCCCATTAGGCCATGATAAACATTATTTTATGGGAAATGGGAAACCTCAAGTGACCCAATCCATATAATTTACGCGTGTGTGTCAACTGGAGAGGGACCAACAGCCATTACAAAGATCATGTTGCTTCTTTGTCTTACATGCTGGCGTTCCAAAGGCATGTAACTTAAGACAAAGCTGGTTTTCAAATGTCTACAAAGTACTCAGCTTAAATCAAATTTTTTCACGCTCTCTCATTCCATCAGACTTGTGTTTTAAAGTATTAGGAAACCAAAGGAGTTTAAAATCACAAAGGGAAATGCAAATCAATCTACAACAAATCACCTAACAGGTGCTCTGGAAGAGAATTTTATTGCTACTGACATTAACCATTTGCTTATCACCAAAATTATCCTCTTAATGGATAATATGTGGTTAAACCCCTCACAACTTAGAGTCACAGAGAGGGAAAAGTAGCCCAAACAACTCTTACATTGCTTCAAGGAAAAATGCATTGAAATGACTAACCTTTCCCAAGGTCATTAGGCCAAGAGATGGGTTCTTCTGTTTCAAGATAGCTTTCCTCCTGACCCAGCATATGGTTTCTATTACTGCCAGACCATGACCACAAAGACATTTCAAATCCCTGTGAAAAATGTGATTCTATGTCTCCTGCTCAGTTGTATGTCATAGAGGACAGTTGAAGTTCTGGTGGATGGGGGGGAAGGGGGAAGCGTGGCCGTAGGGATTTAATCCATGCCCTCCCTTTATATGATATGACTAGGTTTGTAATAGAAACCTTCTCACTTCTGGTTTCTCTCTTTTATCTTACAAACCACTTAATGCTCACAAGGGACAGTGAACACACTTCACTGTATCATGTTTAAGCTCTCCAAAGATGTGAAACAGCTTTATCAAGGGTGACAGCCATTCACTAATCTGCTTTTCAAAACTTGTTTTTTTTTAAAGGGAGATAAAAGTAAATTTATGCTATTTAATCTCCATTAACACAGCAAACAGTATTGTGTCTATGATGATTAAATGTTTATGAAATTATTTTGAATAGATATTTACTTGTAAGTATTACAGTTGCCTCAGAATATTAATAATGAGGACAAGAATTAGTCAACTAATACAAGATATTCCACAAGGCACCTTTAATCCATTCAGATTAGTCAGACTTTCAATATGAATGTAATAATGTTCTGCCTTATTACATTTCACAAATGACGTTTTCTCAGTTTTTAATATAACATAAAATGTAGAATCATTGTCTGGTCTTGTAAAAGAATTTTATACAATTAATTATGAGTTTCTAGCATATCCTAATTTTATAGTAGCTGATTTACAACATCTCTCTAGGCACAGAATTTAATGGTTCCTGACGAAAGAGATGGGCAAAAGATTATACACACACAGAAATATTTTCACAAATAGAAGCAAATAATCCAACTAAGCCATTTGCTTTACAGTGAAATCCTACCAAGTAGAAAAGAAAGCTTTGAGCAATATTCCCAATTTTATTTTTTTTTTTACTTATTTTTGTCCACAGTATGGAATTAGCACTTCTTCAGTCTGTCCTTCTCATTGGTTTGTTTTGGCTGTGCTCTATAGTCTATTTTTCCTTCAGTGGGCATTCCACTGTTTGTGGTAATTTTGGGATGTTTCATGGAAAAACAAAAACAAAAACACACCATGACACCTCCCCCTGAGGTCCTGAATGTGTCTAGATAGAAATATTATTTAAGTATATGCAAGACACTAATGAAATTAAATTCCCTGGTTGAACATGATATAGGTAAATGCATTGGTATCATATTTCCTATGTAAGACGTAAGAATTTGTCATACTAAAATATGGTTTTGCTAGTTAGTGGGAAAAACTGATTAAAATGATTATTTTATTGAGTTGGCCGATCAATTCCATAAAAAGTGGTCTCTCTTATTTCCAGTATCCTTCTGTAGTGGCATATCAGACATTTGATCTTGGGAATTATGAAAACAGGGGCTTTCAATGCCAGTTAGTTTCAAGGTCAGAAATTTACAAAGAAATGCAATTATCGGGAGGAAACACGTTGCCAAGGCTTTGTTATATACCCACTTTTACTCCAATTGGTTAAATAACAAGAATATTAAAAAGTTGAGTTGTACTTGTTTTCAAGAATATACTCAGATGATTCTCCTCACTGGGAGCTTCTTAGCACATCTGAATTTTTCCACTGCTGTGGCAAGCTTACTTTTTTGTTTATTAATTTAACAATTTCTTGTCTATTAGACAATCAACAATATTTTAGTGGTAAGTGTGTGTCTTTCTGAAGAAATTCACTCATAGCCTATCCTCTGGTCCTTGGGAAGACAAAGTCCATTCTGAAAATTGAATTGTGTTTTCTACATATTATGCATACATAAGAAACACTTTCCACTTTCATCTTTAGGAATCAAAATTTGCTTGTGAAGAGAAATAGGCTGATGAGCAAAAAGGAAACCTTCATCTATCTTTAATTTATGAACCAATCTATCACACCCTTCTAATTATCACAGAATTTCTTCTTATAATATCTTTTTAAAAAACTTTTCTGAACTCTTTAAAGCACAACTGCTTTCTTTACAATCTATTTCCATTCATTCTTTCATCAAATATTTATTGATTATCTAATATTTGTTATCAGTTGGCTTATGTACAGACATGTTTCTGGAGAAGGAAAAATTTTGACTCAGGCATATTTCTGCCAAACTGATTCATTCAGTTTGGTATTGTTTCACTGTCCATCATCACTAGAAGTTAGGACATAGTTCTCAAAGCTTCGTTTCCTATTAACAGCCCTCTATGGACATCTTTCCCGTAAATTAGTCCTCAAGATGCAGGTAAGTAGTTCTGTCTTTTGGAATTTGATTAAGTAGTATGGGCAACCTGTGGATAGCATTTATAATTTTATACACTTCACTTATATCCCTTCAGAGTCACTGCCATTGTCGATCAAAGATCCCAGCATCACACACAGTCCTCATGTTCCTTCAGTAACATTGATCCTCTTTGAGGCCTCGATATGAATCCCTCCTTGTCTTTCCCTTATTTTGAAGTCCTACCACTAGTGCCATACCCTACATCTCTCCCTGAATTTTCCTGAGGATAGCTATTCTTAGTGATTAATGAAACTAGGACATTGGGATTTTAACAAATTGTGCTGTAGGAGACTAATCCCTCAAGATGCTTCCATATAAACTAGTCCCAAATCAAATGACTTGAGGAAACTGCATACACTATTCCCTCTGGGATATTATGTTGCATATTAACAAATTTAAAGACTCTGGTATGCACTGAAGTAAAAGTAAAATAATCTGTTTAACTCTGTTTAACCCACCATTTCCTAAATATTTTTGAGTAGAGAGCCCTCGGTCTTTTGTATGTTTATTGGTTTGGGGCAATTTTTGTTTGTTTGTTTGATTGATTGTTTTTGTTTAACAACTACGAGCAATCAACCCTTTTCAGAATTCTGCTGTAAATATATTCATTTGAGGATTTAGTGTCATTTAGCAAATATAGGAATAGAAAAGCCCATGGTAAAATCTTGCATTGCAGGTTGTTATTTGACATATTAACATTTTTAACTATGTAACACATTAACCTGTCTTTTTCTAAAGAAACAATGTATAGGAGAGGATAGCCAAAAATAAAGAAAGTAGCTCCAAGTAGTACCAAGATATTATGTGTGAAGGGGTCTAGTACAGTGTCGACCATCTACTAAGAAATAGGTAAAAATAAAAATGGAATTAGAATAGCCAGTGGCTTCTTAATTTCCAGTTTCTAAGAGGACGGCATAATGACCCCTCTCAGAGCAATGGCAATAGAAATTACTCTGGTCCAGGATCTGAGCAGGTGACAATTACCTCTTAGTGATACATTGACCCTAGACACCTGCATCCCAGGTTGGTTCACCTGAGTCAGTTCCATAGGAACTATGTTCCTGTGTTATTCCCTCTGTCATTCCCTCACCTTCACTTGGACTTTTAATGCCTGAATTTCTAGATCTTGTTCTCTAGTGGGCCAAGAACTGAATGGCCTAATACATACCTGTTTCCCAATGGCTGTGCCCCAGTGATGACTACCAAACTTCTTTCTTTAAAAAAAGTACTTTAGTGGCCTTAGATCTTACCATCTGTCTGCCCAGAATGAAATCCTGGACTAGTTATGGACAGGGTGTTAACTCGTATTTCATGCATTCTTTCATTTATAAGCAGAACTCCTGCCTCAAATACATGGTTTTCATGTGTCCACCTTACCTTATGCTCTGATTCCTGAACCAGGTAGAATGGTCTGGCATTCTAAGGCTGTCTCTTTCCTCATGTGTCCAAAGCCCAAGTAATAAATAAAAAGTGACAGTGGGAGAACCACCAGTACCAAGGAACTGATTTAGTTTAAATAAAATAGTTGCTATGGAGGAGTTTACACACACACACACAAAGCAAAACTAAATTCAACAAATGTCCTATTTAGTTCTCTTTTGCCATACTAAGGGGAGAGTAGGATTTAACAAATCAATCTTTCTCTATCATTCACCCATGCAAATAAATACATATTCTCATAGACAAACAACTGGTTAATGCACAAAGAGGAATAATTTAAAACATATTTCAAATTTATGCCTCCCTAATGTCTATTTCCCTAATCCCACTTAGTTTTAACCATGGCCAGTATAATATGGAAGAGAGTAGAATAAAGTTATTTCAACCAATGATTCTGGTTGTTCATGGGTAGGTGTATCATAATACAAAAGACTTTGTAAATATAAAAAATTTCTAATATATTTTGAAGTATCTTCTTTAAATTTTTAAAAATGTGTAGTAAATACATAGGATTACTTAATAGCCTATGGTCTCCAACATAGCTGGTCCCTTTTTATTTTAACTTTTTACTTCTACTGAGTCTACAGTGATTGCAGGCCCTCATTTATGCCAACTGGGATCATTGTCCCACTTTCATTGTCAACTATGATTGAACTGATCCATGGCCAAGCACAGTTTGCCCTCCCTATGGGATGTGAAAATACTACTCTGGAAAGTTAGTCATGCTAAGTATTTTCTACCAGTTTATCTCCATTTCTAATATTTTTTTCTGGAGTTTGATTCTTGTACCTAAAAAAAAAAAAAAAAAGAAAGAAAAGAAAAGAAAAACCACACCACACTAATGGCAAGGGTAAAGGTCACAAAACGGCATTTCTTCTTAAAATATCTCCATTTAAATGCAAATTTTGGTCTTTATTCCTAACCTTTAAACAGTCATTTCATAGAAATGCAGAAAGTAAAAGTAAAGTTTGTGTTTTAATATCTACAGAGAAGCACTATAATGTGTTATTTAGCCTCATTTATGCTGCATAAACACTACTGTTTTAGAGCTTGATGGATTTCTTTTGGGATAAGCAGTATTTTCTCAGAAAATTCAATTTAAAAAAATTGAATACGCATAGGGTGGTTTAACTTCAAGAAGATAAAGCCTCATCATTTTTCTTAATTTGAATCACTAGAAGTTGTTACATTGTTTTTGTTATACTTTTTTATTTAGCTTATGTAATTTACAAAGCTATGGCATTCATTAGTGACAAATAACTTGAAATAGTCTTTATTATTGTTGAAGTGATTTAAATGCACTTCTACAAAAATAAAATGTAAAGCTGATAGCATTTTCAACTTGCATTTCAAAATGTAATAATTGAAAACGCAATAAAAGACTACTTAATAATGAGGTGATGGTTTCGAAAGTCCTAGGGACTAACTTAAAGTAAAATCAAAATGATTAAAGTTTTAAAAGAAAAAAAAAATCCAGCTATTTAGAAAACATTAAAAGTTTCAAAGCATTAAATCAACTTAGAAATTTAGGATTTATACCAGAATTAAGTGTTTTGTGACGTGAACTTTGATACAGAATCACAAAAATAGATTTGAATGTACAAAACTGTTGTTTTTCAATGTCCTGCAAGACACATAATAGCCATTTTGTGCCTCTAGCCTAACCCAGTAGCCCCTCTGTGATTTCCTCTGCAGCTGTGGGGAGTAGTTTCCTTATATCAAGGCAGTGTTCCTCTCAACTTTTCTTCCTCAGGGATTCCTCCCCAACCCTGGCAGATATTTTAGCCTCCACGCAGGCTAGGTTGGAAGTATGACAGAGTTAATACCCATTCCCCCATATACCTTGACAAATGGCGGATGGGAATGAGTGATTAATGACTGAAACTTTGATCCTTTAGAGGTGAGCTGTCCAACTGAGTAGTCAATAGCCAGCCACATATATGACTATTTACACTTAAATTAATTAAAATTAAATAAAATTAAAAACTCAATTCCTCAGTCACACTAGCCATATTCCAAGTGGCTATTATAGCAGACAATGTGGATATAGAACATTTCCATCATCAAAAAGTCCTATTGGATAGTGCTGTCTAAAGGAATGCTTCTAAGGCTGTGTGTTCTAATTATTCATCAGAGTTCTCAACAGGATTTAGCCTCAGTTGCTCACAGTATAACTGGATCAAGAATGTATCATTTATTGAATTTTGCTCTTTTCTTTAGCTCACTCCTTGCTTCTTTGCTTCTACGTCTTGGGATAACAACTAAATAAACTGCTAGTACCCAAATCCTTGTTCCAGACTCTGCTCTGTGGGGAACCCAAGCTGAGAAAGGTAGCATACCAATATTTTTTACCCTACTTTAGTTCAAAGAATGCCATGATTAACCAAGATGCAGACAGAAATAAAATAATTATAACACTTAAATTATATGTATTTACAATTCTTTCCCCCTTCATATCCTTGGCCTTTCTTCTTTTACTAGTTCTATAACTGGTGGATCATTTATGCATCTGTCTGGTAATTCCCTGCCAATTAGTAACTTCACCCTTATTTCAGCCCATTCTAAACTAAATTATTCCATTTTGAATATGGTTTCTCTCGATCTGTCTGTTGGACATTCAATAAATCAATATCTAGATTACTTGTTGATTTTTCTAGTGCGATATGTGCATACAGACATTCTATTCAGTTTGAGGAAATGAAATAGAAATAAAGAGTGCACTAACATGCTCTTACTAATAAGTGAAAAGCAATCCCAACATTATATTCAAATTTGGTATTCAAATGGTTTATATAAGAATCTGATTTTTTAAATCTCAATTCATAAGCAGAAAATTGCCAACCCTAAGAAGCTTGCCAATGTTTTATAGAATGCAAAGCTTAGCCATTAAGGTTAAAAAAAAAAAAAAAAGACTAAAAACCATTGCAGAAGTAAAGCACACAGCATAATGTTGCCTGATTACCACTCAGAGAGGCCTGGCCATCAAAGCATGGCCAATTCAAATTTCAGTGATGCCTCTTTAAGCCCTAATGAACCGTAGTGCCCTAATGAGAGGTTTCACTGAATCCTAGTCAACGAAGCATATTTCACAGAGAAAAGAGAAAACTAGGAACCCGCTGCCTCTTAAATGGTGATATTTGTATCAACAATGTTTATAAGTCATTTTTTCCCTTGGATTAAAAAAACAAATAGCTACTGTTCTATGGGATTCACAAATAAGGGTGTTTGCTTAATTCACTATGAAGTTATTTTACATCTTGAAGTATTTTGTGTGAATTCACCAATGTTAAGAATTAATTCTTTTATTGAACTTTTAAGAAAGTAATATTTGCATAGTTTCGTATAGTAAGGAGTACATTTTGAAATGTTTAACAAAGAATCAAAGATATTTTGTCTATGGAAGATTAATGCTGAGACTAACAAAAAATGATTCACTAGAAACAAAAATACTTATTTAAGTCAACACATAATATAGCTCACAAGCGTTTCTGGCATCATATAGGTCAAATCACATTCAAAGTCCACATTTTTCTGTTCCCTTTCTGATGATTTTGGCAAGTATAGACAGGGTGATGGGTAAAATACATCCAAAGAGGGAAGGTCAGACTCAAAGGCAATACTGTTCACGTTCTAAATATGTCACTGCAATGCACTCTCGCTTTTGCTTTAAACCCTTAATGATGATTATTAGACAACTGTGACTCGAATTTCACTTGGCTCCAAGAATGGCATCGAGTAACCTGAATACATCCCCGGTAAGATGAAACCCCATCTCGGTGATGCGCAACTCTTGAATATTGGCATTACTTTTTCCTTTAAGAAATAGTTCTAGATCGTCATGAGTTAATGATTGTAATTGTGAGCAAAATAAAGAGAAGTGGAATGGAAAAGAGACTTTGCTGAGCATTTTTTAAAAATTTGTCCAACAATAAAATGGAAAAAAACAACCTGATGTAGAATATACCAAAGTACGCCTAGCATTCGCCAGCAAGAATGTAGTGTTTAATCATTGTTAGCATGATGTAACACAGTGTATATTATATCCCACCCACAGCCACACCTTTCAAGCGTCAAATAGCATTTCTTTAGGGAAGCCTTTCCTGACTCCCCACACTATATCAGATTCAAATGCCCTGTAACTTTTTCTCCACAAAACAAGTTCTATCAAGAAGGCATTTACACAGTTATTTATCTCAGATTCGTCTCTACTTATCACATGTTAAGTTCCAGGTGAGCAACAGCAGGCCCATTTGTTTCATATCACTGTTGTATCTTGGGCCTAGCACAGTGCCTGATGCATAGTGAGCACTCAAATGGTTTTGAATCAAGGGATGAAAGACCATGCTGCCCCAGATAATCCTGAAAGCAAAGTGAGGCTCAGGCAACTTCCTACACAGGTGTAGTTCTAGAGGGTATTTTGGTAATGTGTCTGAATATTAGACACATGTAAACTCTTACCTTCTTAAATAGAAGCAGTATATACAGGAATGATCAAAGAAGTCTTGTTTAGAATTGCAATAGCTCAGAATCAACTTAAATTCCAATAGCAGGTAATTAAATCAATTATGGCATATCCTTAAAGTAGGCCAGCACAAAATTGGTTGCATTGACTAGCTGCAAAACAGTGTACATAAAGCACACATGGAAAAATTGTATACATAGGAAAATATATGTGAAAAATTCTGAAAGAATATCAACTATTAACAGGGCTCACCTTTAATTTGTGAGACTATATTTTCTTCATTATGTTTTCCTATTTTTCCTAAACTTTAGCAATGAGCATATATTACTTTCATTAAAAAAATTAAAATTATTGAAAGAAAAGGAAACCAGGATGATAGATTGGGATTATAACATGGACAAGGTACAATGCTTCTTGCATATAATCCCTTTCTATTTCATAAGAGCCTATTGAGTCTTCTATATTAGATATTATGTAAAAAAATAAAGTTACATATTTTGAACTATTAATAAATATTAACTGTCTATTCAAATCAAAGCAATAATTAGGCCAGTGAAATTAAATATCTAACCTCCAACACTTTAAATGATAAAAACTAATAGTTTGGGAGAGAGAGTATGTTGTGGCAAGGAGTATTTTGTGGCAACCTTTATTTTTGGCAAGGAGAGTATGTGTATATGAAAATACAATGAAGTCAAGAATTAGTAATACTATCTGTAAAATACAATCTCTGAATTCTATCAGGGTGCAAAACCTAGGCAAAAGGAAATTTAAAACTTCTCTCCTATAATTGTGGTCAATGGCACAGGTTTTGGTTTGAGACACTGGATCAGTGATGGATATAACACTCAACGTCTGAGAGAGGGGATAAGATCTACCTAGAGGTTCCTGTGAAATAAACCCAGCTGTACAGAAAATGTCCATGCCATGCCTGGAGTACACTTTTCATTCAAACTACTGTTATTACTGTTGTTGTTGTGATGGAGTGGGGGGGGCGGTAAGGTAGAGAAAAATAATTTGCTCAAATGCTCAACATAACGGTTACAGCTTCCTACTTAATGTAGTCTCTGTGGAAGGAGACTAACTACTGCGTAGATTGACAAGCAAATCCCGAGGATATCAATAAAGAGTTCAATAAGTCATTTGATGCCAACTTAATTTTTTAATGTAGTTGGAGTAGTCCCCAAGGGCCCTGTGGCTGCCTTAAAGTAGTTCTGTAACAGCAAATGTCACAGCCATCCAAGGACGTGAGGATGCTAATGTAGCATTCTTCATAAAATAAAACCGGGTTGCTGCTCCCCCTGACATCATAACAAAGCCCTGATGGATGTGCACTCTGCGTGCTGAATTGATTTTTGTTAAGTCCGAGCTCTCATACTATTTTATCCTAATGTGCCTAAATAAGCAGTGTTGACTCCTTAATTTACTCATTTTAACACCAGCAGCTTCCAGGACTCCATTAACATGGCGCCGCATTTAGGTTGTCTGCTGAATTTGCTAACCTCAAACATATGAAATCTGAATTCTTAAAATTGATAACACTGCCAGGAAAAATCATTTATTTCAAGACCAATGGGAACTCATGTATCAGCATTTCAAGGAGTCATGCCCATAGATACTTAAACCGGAAGGTACACTGAATTAATTAGGACACTTGGTTTATTAAGAGGGTTGATTGTGGGTACATGTTACAAATGGTAACCTGAAAGGCCCTAAAGAAGTAGTTTAATGTTTTGCCACCAAATGAAGCCATTGCAGAGACATTCACTGTAGGAAATTCAACAAAACAGAATGCAATTCAATAGATACACGAATCGTGCCAAAAGCAAAATAGACTATTAGGGTCTGGAGTAATTTGGAAACAAACAGTAAATCCTGTAAGAAAATAAAATAAAAAGAAAGAGAGGAAAAGAATTACTTCAAGTAATACAAACAGCATTTTAAAAACAAATTGAAACTACAGCAAAATAGAAGATTATTTTAACCAGGCGAATTCAAAAAGAACTTCCGTTAGGGACATTTGTATGATATACAATGATGATGCTAAACGCTTGGGGATATAGTAGTACATGTATTTATTTGGAACATGAGAATACTATTTCCTTAGAAGTCAATGAGGGGTACCGTGGGTTCAGATTTGTGTTTCGTTTCTTTTTTAACTATGTAGTGTTTATTTCTGAGTGTTTGGTGGTTGTATTTTATCACTCAGGGAACTGAGCTATTGTGGGGTGATATATTCAATGAATTTCTCCTTCCATCAAGTTCAGTGTTTTACTGGTTTTAAAAGCAGCCCTTACTTTTATTGTCTCCAGCAAAACCAAACACATGCTTTACTTTAGTTCCACATCTGTATTGATAATGATAGGTCACCAGCTCTTCAGTACAACCCAAACTGTGACATTATAAAAGCCTACTTCCTTATTGAAGCTTAGCCTTTGCTTGTAAAAACGAGGCGAAGGTCCAATTAGCAATTCAGAGGAAAATGGGAGGGCAGTCTTTTGTGTATAGGCATCCCCGTTCGAAAACCTATAATCCATAATGAGCCCTTTTTAACACGACGGATGCTTTCCTTTCAGACAAGCCTAAATACCAGGTCACTAATGAGCAAGAATTTAAAACGCCGAGGCCATGAATGAAACAGGTTATTGTGAAAATTGGCTCATATTAAGAGATTTAAAAGACTTGGCTAGTTCTGTTTGGCCTGACAGGTCTAACTAATTAATCAAATACTTTGATAAGTAACTAACTTCTCGCATTTTAAAAGGGAACTCTGATCTGCCAAATAGTGAAGGAAAAGAACAATCTTGATGCTACTTAAAATATAAAGAATGGAATTTCATGGTCATGTGCATGATCCATGCTTATTTTAACAAGAGTGTTCTAATAGAAGCTGTGATATCTGGAACACACCAATTAGAAAGTATTGGAAATTAGCATATTACAATGTCCCTGTTACACATCTTTATTCCAAGAGAAAGGTACCAACTGGAGAGCTTTCTAGAAAAGACCTGAGAGGCTGTTATCACTGGTGAGGTTGGCTGAGAAGAAAGAGCTTGCAACGGCCCAGAGCACAAAGGCGCAGGTCTCTTGTCTAGTCCCCTGGCCAGTGTTTTCTTTCTATAGCTTTTACCTTTAGGCAGCTCTGTGGCACAGCTGCTCTTGGTTAATTAAAATATCTAGGAGGCTCTTTCCCTTGCTCTTAATTGAAAAAAAAAAAAAAAAGTATCAGGCGGCAAAGGCTTTTGTTTGCTTAGAATAAAAACACACAAGGCAGATGTGTCTGCAGCAGCTCGTGGTAGGAAGGTGGTTGAGGAAAGAGGAAAAGCTCTGGAGGCATTCAGAGCTGGCCTCAAACACTGGGTGCCACTACTTAGAACTTTGTGATCTCCTACAGGTTTATCAAAATATTTGCATTATCCTATCTGAAAAATGTAACAAATCAAACCTTCTTTGCAGGGCAATTGTGTGATTAAAACGGTAACTGGCACATGGTAGTAAGTCACAATAAGTAGTGGCTTTTAGAACTTACTGTGGCAGGTGGTTCCTTTGGGGACCCCCAAAGAACCACACCTCCTGCTATTTACACCATTTGTAGTCCCTCCACTTGGACTCTATGATCTGTGTCATGGGCTAGTTTTGGCCCATGGGACATTAACAGAGGCAGAAAAAGCAATTGCTGTTTTAAGCCACTAACTTTTGGGGTGATCTATTAGTAATAGACAACCTAGAACACTTATCACCTTTTCATGATCTGCTATTGGTTATGGGCTCCCAAGAATTCTGTATAATGTTTAAAGAAGCTACAGTCTTTAATACTTGGGATGAGCCTATATTTTCTGGAGCCTTGAGAATTTTATAATTGTTCATAAACTCTGGATTATCCTTGAATATTG
This sequence comes from Halichoerus grypus, assembly GCF_964656455.1. Classification (NCBI taxonomy): domain Eukaryota; kingdom Metazoa; phylum Chordata; class Mammalia; order Carnivora; family Phocidae; genus Halichoerus; species Halichoerus grypus. Next base: position 99,428,177 of record NC_135721.1, read on the forward strand.
GCTAAATAACTCCAGACCAAATACACAACCTTACCTCCTTCTTAGAGATGTTCTGAATAAATGGAGTTTGCCAAATAAGTGATTGGTGTATAAACAAGTTTTATTTTTTTTTTCATATAATCATTAGATATTTTTATGTAAGTATTTAGCTCTGGTATTTTGTACCTATTGTCCACTTCTTTGCTGTTTTGTTTTGATTTTGATTGATTGATTTCTATGCATTACTCAGTGCTCACCAAGACAAGTGTAGTTACCACCTGTCGCTATACAACATTATTACAATATTATTGACTATATTCTGGTCCACTTTTTTTTTTTTTACATAAAACCTCACAGCTGTCAATAAAACAAGTAGCTTACTAGCTTTATTATGTCATTTATATTATTCCTTGCCTAGGAAAAGGCCAAAGTCCAATTGTTTTCCCAATAATCATTGAAAATACCAACTCAGAAGAGTTGGTATTTGACTTCTCCAGACCCTATAATGCCTAGCCAGAGCTCCTAATAACATTTTAAGCCCAGCTAGTGGATTGCCCAAACTGTACCTGGAAGAAAGAGTAAGGGTATATTATGAACGACAGAGTTTACCACAAGGTAGAACACTATGTAAGTTATACCTATCCTGTTAAAAAGACTCAAATATCATAAAATTTATTTTAAAATAATGTGATTTAAATATTACTCACACATAAAATTACTTTATTTTTTGATGAGTAAATGTTCCCAGTCCTTCCATTATATGTTTTTATGAGAGATATTTTCTTAAAACTGGAAGGCAAGCTTCTGAGCTGATGACATTTTTGAAACTGTTATCTATCTTAATTGGAAAGATATCTTAAGGGTTTTCAATAACTAGAATGGTTATCACCATTTTTCACCAAAGCTTTAAATTTATGTACAATTCTTAAATAAAATCATCCAAGGGTAAGTAATATCACATTCCTAGCCAATGCCTGTCAATTTTTAAAGAAATAAGGACTCTTGTCTTATACAAGAAGGTAGAAAATAGGGTTCTAAAAACACTGTAATACTCATGCCTCCAGCATATGTTTTGATGTGCCATCTTGTTCAAAAATATGAGATGCCAAATACCTGCTTTTTATACTGATGAATAAACATGTGAATCCTAAAATTAACATTAAACATCTATTTGAAAGCATAAAATAAAACAAATATATTTTTAGTAAAAAGCCAAGTCTGGCACGTAGAAGAGGAGATCATCCTTACTAGGCAGAGTCCTTGTCAATATAAGTGTCCAAGGGTAAGTCTTTACTCATGAGTGTACCTGGGTGACCTGGGAAGTGACAGAGGGGCTCTCAGACAAACTGATTCACCTACATGGTAGCGTAGAGCAATCTTGAATGTCCTCGTTAAACTTCTATATGGTCAACCTGAGCATTAAATGAAACCATCTGAATCTCCTTGGACCACTCAGCAGGTCCCTTATTCTGCCAACTCAGATCCATACCCTGAGATACTAGCCAAACTTAGTGAAGACAAAAGAGAAAGGAGGAAGAGGGAGAGTTACCTTAGGGAAGTATGTTGTCACATGGGAACACTGGCTGTCAACTTTGGTTGCACATTAGAACCACCTGGGACCTTTAAAAAAATCCAGATGCCCAGGCTGAGCCCAAGCCAATTAAATCAGGATTTGGGAGAGATGGAACTCAAACATCAGGACTGTTTTTGAAAGCTCCCCAGGTGACTCCAATCACTCTGACCAAGCTCTCTCTCAGTTATTGGCATTTAGGAAGGTCATCAAGAGAACAAGGAAAAGGAAACATGTAATTTCCCCTAGTGAAACTGTGTGACTATGGGTATACAATCTAATTCCTGACTGCCAGATTAAGATAGTGCCCAATTATGTTCATTTTATTACATTGAAAAAATGGAACGATCATTTTATTTTAATTTGTTCAACTGCTAAAAGAATAATGTATTCCAGTGTCAATATGCCGAACCTAATACATTTCATACGAAAGGCATCTATTTATGACTTTTAGCAAGACTGGAAAACTGCCAATGCACGTTTTCCAATAGATCTAGGAGGCTTAGCAGGTAGTAAGCTGAGCTGGCATGTAGGACCTTGTGTTAATGAAAACCCAGAACTCTGGTTTCCTAACTATTCATGATTGGGAAATTAGAGTTTATGGTTCCGGAAGCTTTCCACATACCTCACATCATCTGAGCATAATGAAAAACTGACACCCAAGCATCATGTGAACACTGTGCAAATGCTATATGGAAAAGAGAGGCACAGCAGCTTAGCCCACTGGAGAACAAAAACACAGCAACACACAGTGAAGAAGTAAAATCCCTGTAGATCAATTCACTCAGGCATAATACCCTAAATCCTTAACACACACACACACACACACACACACACACACACACACACCCTTTTCCATAGTATACCCAAGGGTAATCCATGTTACAAGCTGGTTAATGATAAGATAAGATTAAAATAAACACCAAAAAACCACTATGCCTGGATTCTTATTACTTAGATGAGGAGTTAACTTGAGATACTTTAGAAAAGCTCACTTAATTACACTGGTGATGAAATTATCTTTTCGTTGGCTTAGCAGTTATGATTTGGGCCCAACTTTCCTGACCTGTAAGTAAGTTGAGCCACATGTTCAGTTGAAGATACCACAGTAGCTGTATCTTTTTTATAAGAAAATCCCCCTTTTCATTATAAAAGCAAAGAAAAATAAGATAATAGAAGGAAGAACAATTAGCCCTAATCCTACCACCTCCAAATACCAAACAGTTGCATTTGCTTCTGTCCCCTTTTAGAATTAGAGGGTGGAGCTCCTCCAGTTTTTGACCAAGATTAAAATCAGCTTTCATATAGACAACCTTCCTCAAGGTCTTTGGAAGCTGTTTACTAACACTCACCCCACTGTCCAAATCAGAAACCAAGGATTTTAATTTCCTGATGGACTAGTTTTATAATTTTAGACAAGTTAATTAACTTCTCTGGACTTCAGTTTCATTAATATATAAAGAAGTTGGTAATCTGCCTTGTAAAACAGTTTTCAAACTTTTAGAGATAAGGTATGTCTGGTGACACATAACAGGCAGTCCATAAATAGTAACCACGATAATGACTGTCATGTCTGCAGTCACCTCGACCATCTCCCTGAAGAATCAAGCAAGAGAAATGAAAAAACTCTCTAAATATCAATATTGTTTTAGATAATCACATACTTCCATTCACATTATAATAGTTGTACCTCCCATTCTGGATTAAAAAAAATATATATCCTTAAATATGATACTTTTCAATATAACTTGGATTCATCAAAAAAATGTAGGGGCACCTGGGTGGCTCAGTCAGTTAAACGTTTGCCTTCAGCTCAGGTCATGACCCAGGGTCCTGGGATCGAGCCCCGCATGGGGCTCCCTACTCTGTGGGGAGTCTGCTTCTCCCTATCCTCCAGCCCCTCTCCCCTGCTCATGTTCTCTCTCTAATAAATAAATAAATAAAATAAAATCTTAAAAACAATGTTTACTGGCCTTCTATATGTGCATGGTCCATAGCTATAGTCATCCTTTGGTTAAAGCAGATTTTTGGCATGCAAAGAGTCTCTATCTTCTTCTCTAAGTGGACTCAGAATATTCTTATTTCAAAATCATGAAAAATCATCTAAAGATTTCAGCCAGAGAACACAGCTACTAAAATATCCTGACTGGAATAACAACATATTGCTTCTCCTCCTTTTCTACACATGTGCCTTCAGCAGGGATACGCAGAGACCAGTGGGCTAAAGCAGGGCCATGCAAAGATGGAAAAAGAAGAAAGAGAAGGAGAAGGAGAAGAAGAAGGGGGAGGAGGAGGATGAGGAAGAGGAGAAGGGAAGGAGAAGGGAAGGAAGGGGAAGGAGAAGAAAAGAGAGGAAAGGAAAGGAAAGGAAAGGAAAGGAAAGGAAAGGAAAGGAAAGGAAAGGAAAGGAAAGGAAAGGAAAGGAAAGGAAAGGAAGAGAAAGAAGAGAAGAGAAGAGAAGAGAAGAGAAGAGAAGAGAAGAGAAGAGAAAAAAGAAAAGAAAGAAAAGAAAAGAGAAAAAGAAAACGGCCAAAGCCACCCTGGAAGGCACTAGGATTCTGTACTTTCCCATAGATGGAGTAAACGATTCAAACTTCTGTGCTCTCTGAAAACTTTCCACGGCTCATCCCCACCTCACTCATTAACCTGACTGTGAATGCCTCAATAGTGTCTTCCCTGGTGTCTGCCTCTATGCCTAGAACAGTAGCCCCTAGCAGGAGAAATCAATAAATATGTGTAACCTAACAAATTAATGAATATACAATTGAGAAATGATTCTTCTTTCTACACATGGAGATATAATAACATTGAGGGGACATAAGCACACAGAAAGTATGGCAGATATTTTGGGTGGCCATCCTAGTACTCCCAGCTATCTCAGCTTCAATGTGCTCTAATTGACGCCCACTGCCAGTATTCTCTTGGCCTTGGGGCTTTCTCTGAAGCTTCAAAGACTGCTCTGCCTAATCGCATGGCAGGTTAGACCAGTCAAGAAAACCACATCTTCTAACCTTGTGGCGTTCAGCTGATACCTGATGAGGGTTAGTGTATAAACACCCCACCTCCTTTGTCCTTTGGGTAAGATAACTCCGAGGGGCACTTGGGTGGCTCAGTCGGGTAAGTGACTGACTCTTGATCTCAGCTCAAGTCTAGACCTCAGAGTCGTGAGTTCAAGCCCCAGATAATTCTGAGATGGTTTTAAATCATTCTAAGAATTCTCTTGAATGCTTCCCCTTTCTTGTCTCATTTCCCGCTCTTCTAGTAACTTATGAGCTGTTCAAATAGACTACTCACACAGGAATCCTTGACATAAGATCTGGTTCTTAGGGAAACCCCAATTAAGACAAAAAACAGACATGAAGAATACAGAAGTTAAAATGTAATCTAGCTTAGATAGTCCAAGGAAGTCAGTAAGATATTATGCTAGGTTGCCAAAATGTACAGTTCTAAATACAATTTTCATTAATTTCCATGTATTCTAATTTGCTAAATTGTATGCTCTGATATGAATAAAACAACTTAGTGTACACATCCCTTCCATGCAGTTTTCAACATTAGACATGTATGAGCCACAGGAGCAATGAGCATTGTGGAAATAAACCAGTGAATTGGTCATGGGCAATACGTTCTTAATGAGAGAACTGGCTTCCTGCCACAAAAAAATGTTTCTTCAAGCATGATTTCAAATGCAGTATCACTCAAAAAAAGAGTGCAGTTTCAAAATAAAATGCTCTGACAGTTCTATTTGCATAGCAACAAGTATATCAGTTAAGAAACCTAACATTAATTAAGCACTCCCATATCAAGCCTTCAAAACAAGAGGAAGGGAAAAAGAAACTACAAATCAGCAGCTTAAAATTAAAAGATTTATGAACAGCCAAGTTGTCTTTGAATGACATTTTTGAAATCATATTACTCAGTGGTAATCATTCAGTTACATATATTTTTATAGAATGTTAGTATATATGCTTTAAATGTTTAAGAAAATGTAATTTAGGTGAGTAGTTTTCTTTTTATTCCATATAACTAGTGCTGTATCTTTCACCTTGCATATTGCAATTATTTATTTTTTATCACACAATTCAAATGCAATTGTGTTTCATGAGAAGATATAACAGAATGACAGTTTTAAGGCCAGCACCTCATATAATATAATTTAGTTCCATTACCCAATTTGCCCAACTATTTTGTCTAAACACAATCTATAATGAAAAGCACTCCAAGCCCTCTCCTTGCTGAATCACATCATAATTTTCCATTCCTAACACTGGTGTTAGGTAAAAAAGAGAAATATTTAGATGCATCTTTAAAAATAAAGTTTATATATGTGTATTATAAGTGCATATAAAAGAAAAATATAAAAGTGGCTCTGTATAGAAGAATTTTTAAAAAGTTGAAAAAATGTGATATATTTTTACAGATTAAAAAAACAGAGTTATAAAGCAATCTGTACAATACTAAAAAATACGTAAGTTTCCAAAAACTTTTGAAGGTCTTCAGTAATGTAACTTCTTTAGTGCTTTGTACTTTCATGGATCTGGACCCTTGCCTCACACTGGATACCCTACTCTAATTTGTCCCTAAAATGTTACAAGCTATTGACATCTTAAGCAATATATTCACTGTTATAAAACAACAGGAGAAATGCAGGTGTTTGGAAAATAGAGAAAGGGAGACCAGGGCTGTGGGTTGTCTGGGTTCCATATCTGGTAACTTGACCCAGCAGACATTCCCTCTTTCTTCTTCATCTTCAATCCCTCACCTATTTATTTCCCCCCCTTTGGTAAACCCTCCTTCTATCCTGTTCCCCCACAAACCTACCATCTTATCTGTCTGTACATTCATTGACAAATTTCTGGAAGGAATAGTAAACCTAGACTCAGTTTATTGCTCCTTCCATTTTCTATGCATCTCCCTTTAATGTAGGTTCTCAACTCTTATCACTTAACACCTTTTATCTACAAGGAACAGAAGATGAACTCAAGGGGGCACCTGGGTGGCTCAGTCGTTAAGTGTCTGCCTTAGGCTCAGGTCATGATCTTGGGGTCCTGAGATCGAGCCCCGCATCAGGCTCCCTGCTCAGCGGGAAGCCTGCTTCTCCCTCTACCCCTCCCCCTGCTTGTGTTCCCTCTCTCACTGTGTCTCTGTCTGTCAAATAAATAAAATCTTTAAAAAAAAAAAAAAAAAGAAGATGAACTCAAACGATATGGTTATAAAAGAAAACACACTGGCTGATGCAACAAAGAAGTGGAACTATAGGTCTGGCCCTAGGCTCTATCAGATTTAAGGCCCTCAATGTCACCAAAACATCTATCATTGTCTATTTCTTGGCCCTGTTTTCTTCATTCAGTTGATCACATGAACTGAGAATAGATGGAAGGTTGGTTCCCCAAAGAAAATTTGTGATACAGTTACCAAAAAAAAAAAAAAAAAAAGAGGTAGGGTCAAACACTCAGTAATTTATCAATATTGGTTTTTATTTTGTTTTGTTGTTTTTTAAAAAGATTTATTTATTTATTTTAGAGAGAGACAGAGAGAGGGAGAGAGTTGGGGGGGGAGGGGAAGGGCAGTGGGAGAGGAAGAGAGAGTTTCAAGCCGACTCCATGCTGAGCATGGAGCCTGACATGGGACTCCACCTCACAATCCTGAGATCAGGACATGAGCTGAAACCAAGAGTTGGATGCTTAACCAACTGAGCCACCCAGGGAACCCCAAGTTTTGTTGTTTTTTTTGGTTTGTTTTTCAGAAGTCACCAACCCTTGCGCAAATCTAATGGCTGCCTCTCTGCCTCTTTCCCTTTCTCTTCATACTCACCATTGGATAATGAAGTCTCCCCTGACATCCAGAATACTACTCAGTTCTGGAATCCCCCCTTATTTATTTGGCTGATCATTTTAGGTTCTTCTTTGGAGGTCTCCCTTTGACCAAATTCTTAAATGCAGACATTCCTCTCACTTCACTCCTTAGCTTTTTTCCTTTCTTTAACTTGCAGAGCAACCTTGCTTCCACATAGGCTTCTACTATCATCTCTGTGTGGAAGACTCTCAAGTGTATATGTCAAGCTGCAAGTCTCCTGTTATGGATTGAATTGTGTCCTTCCCAAAATTCAATTACTTAAGCTCTAACCCCTAGTGGGATGGTATTTGGAGGTGAGGCCTTTGGAAGATAATTAGGTTTAGATGAGGCCATGAGGATGGGGTCCTTATAAGAACATTATTGCATTTATAAGAAGAGACACCAAAGAGCTGGCTTTCCTTTCTTTCTCTCTCTACCATATGAGGAAACAAAGAGAAGGCAGACTGGTGATGGGTATTAAAGAGGGCACGTTCTGCATGGAGCACTGGGTGTTATACACAAACAATGAATCATGGAACACTACATCAAAAACTAACGATGTAATGTATGGTGATTAACATAACAACAAAAAATTTAAAACAAAACAAAAAAAGAGAAGGCAGGCATCTGAAAACTAGGAAGAAAACCTTCACTGGAGAACTAAATTGGCTGGCTCCTTGATCTTGGATTTGCCAGCCTCCATAAGTGTGAGAGAGAAATTCCTGTTGTTTAAGCCAGTCTGTCTGTAGTATTTCACTATAGCAGTCTGAGCAGACAAAGACTCCTCCCTACTCCAAATCTTCACATCCAGTTGCCTGTTGAATGTCTTCTACACAGTTGTCTTACTATTGCTGCAAATTCAATGGGACCACAGTAGTGGCTACCTTCTCTCAACAAACTATGGTCCACAGACTTTGAAAATAAAGTTTATTAAGAGCCCAACCATGACCATTCTTTTATGTAGAGTTTATGGTGGCTTTGACAATACAAAGGTGGAGCTGAATAGTTGCAGCAAAGACCACATGACCTGCAAAGCTTAAAATAGTTACTCTCTGACCCTTTATTGATTTTTTTTCTGAGCTTTGCCTAGAATAATGATTGTTATTGTTAGCTATACATTACAATTTGCTTAGAATAATTTTTTTTTTCCTGAGCTTTGCCTAGAATAATGATTGTTATTGTTAGATATAAATTAGAATTTCATGGGGAGCTTTTAATAATCTCATGCCCTAACCAGCTAAACTACAATCCCTGGAAATTTGACCCAGGCATCAGTATTTTTAAAGGCTACTCGGGTAATCCCAATCTATAGCAAAAGATGAAGAATCACTGCTATAGAACCAATTTCTGCTCCTGAATTCCCAATCTGAAGTATTAGTGTCTCCATTCTCCAAAGGCAAAGTTATTGCTGGTGTTTGTTTTCCCCACCTACTCTGATAGCTTATCCCATACACTGTTATGTTCTACTGTGTTTATTTATTTATTTTTTTTTAAAGATTTTATTTATTTATTTGACAGAGAGAGACACAGCGAGAGAAGGAACACAAGCAGGGGGAGTGGGAAAGGGAGAAGCAGGCCTCCCGCAGAGCAGGGAGCCCGATGTGGGGCTCGATCCCAGGACCCTGGGATCATGACCTGAGCCGAAGGCAGACGCTTAACGACTGAGCCACCCAGGCGCCCCTCTACTGTGTTTAGATAAGAAAGTTTTCTTGATTTATTCATTCCTATTGTGCTCTGGCCTTCATTGTCTTTCACTTAGCCGTTTGAATAACCTCTTCATGAGTCTTTTTTTTTTTTTTTTTTTTTTGCTTTGATTAATCCTAATGACAGTCCCCAGAGTTTTACTACTAAAATAAAGGTCTAATCATGCCACTCCCATATCAAAATAGGCCTTGACCTTAGACACCTTACTAAACTGTGTTATAAATTGTAATGGTTTTATTTTTATAGATAAGTAGATAATGATCTGAAAATAGTAAGTTTGTCTTTACGTGTTTGTGGGTGCGTGTGTGTATATAAGATATATATTATTGCATTGGCTAAAATATCTGTTATAATTAGTATAATGCTGAATAATAGTAACATAGCAGGCATTCTGGTCTTGTCCCTATCTCATGGCAACACTTTTCCATTATTTTCCAGTGCTATTATAGATATATTCTTTTTTTTTTTCCTTGTGTCTTTTCAATGGAATTTTAGTTGAGTGGTGCATTATCTGCCACTTTGGTCCACTCCCATTTTCCTTTAAGATGATATTTGAGTGATAAATCAGATCCAAGGTTTATCTATTACTTCTTACTAACATCTCATATTTATCTACCTCCTTTGAAATTTACCACTGAGAGAAGAACAAGCAAACAGACATGAAATCTCAAGTGTCCCACTTGAAATAGAGATCTCTCTCTCTCTGTCAATCAATAATACACTAAAAGAGAAAACTATGAATACATATAATTTGAAACATGCAGACTCCAGGTTTGATTCATAATGAGATCGACATAATTAAGTTCCTGTTTCCTGAAACTCTTTCCTGAAAAAAAGGTAGGGCATAAATCATTTGTTGCAGTGGAAACAATAGGTTACCTAGCAAAAAACTCTGAAACAGTGAACAGTAAACAATCTCTTGCTTTCTCTATAGCCAAGCTGACCCAATATATGTATAATCTCAAATTAAATCTGTTTACTTAATATAACCTTTATCAGACCTGGGTAAAAATTTGGCCTCTGCTGCTCATTATACATGTAACCTTGGGAAGTCATTTAACTTCTTCTGAGTCTGGGTGTTCTCATCCATAAAACAGCATCGATCAGTAATATCTGCCCAATTCAATTTCTTATGACATTAAGAGGATCAAATAATATGGTGAATTTGGAAACATTCTGTGTAATTAAACATTCATTATAAAAGTTATGATACTATTGTTTTAATTATGGCAAAAACAAATCAAAGAAAACTTGGAATGGGAAAAAAATGGCCTAGCCTTCAGAAAATCTGGATTTGGACTTGGCTAGGTCTTATCAGTTGAGCAAATAATTTCATCTCAATGTACTTGCTCTGACCTACCTTCCTGACAGTATTAACAGTAGGACTCCCAATAGATATGAAAGTGTTTAATAAAGTTAAAATTACTATAAAATCTGCAGTTTCTTTATTATATATTCCCAATAAGGATATTTGTTCTAAAAATAAAATTAATTCTGGTTATATCCATTGGCAAAGACATTTAAGTCAACAGCATTAAAACAGGATTACATTCAAGCAAAAGATTCTGGCTTAGAAGGGAAAAAATAAGAATAAAAATCAAGGAAGGATAGGTTATGGGGATAGTGTCTGATTTAATGCAGGGTTACCTTCATGAACTGAAGAATTAGGGCAGAGCACCACTGCAATTGAAAGCAGAAAAAATTTGATGGAAAGGAACATCTGATGGTGCTAAAAAGAACTGAGTTATTTGGGAGCAAAATCAGCAGCTAAATGATGTACTTTAAGTGCAACAATTAGACATAAAGG
>NC_135721.1:99439271-99522257 GCF_964656455.1 Halichoerus grypus
GTTTTTAGGGGGATGGAAGAGCCATAAAGCATTTCCTCTTGCCTTGAGGCCACAGTGCTCTGCACCATGGATTCTGCCCTTATTACTCCAGTGAAACTTCCCTTTTATTTGCCAAATCCCAGGTCATTTTCTCAGGGCCCAGCACTTACCCCTATGAACACACCATTTTTTTCAAACCATTCATTCATTCATTCATTCAGTAAATGTCCAATGCATGTACCCTCTTCTATGATTCTTCTGAAAGTCCTAGAGCCATCTCCCTCACCTGTGTGCTCTCAGCATTCTTTCCCTACCTTTATCATCACACTTATTGTCATGTTTTACAATTATTTCTTCGATTATCTGTCTCCTTTAGCCAGCACTTCAAGGGCAAGGATGACAATGATTTAGTCATCTTTGTTGCCCCAGCAAATAGTCATGTACCTGGAACATGGTAAATATCCACAGCTGTTTGCTGAATGAATGATGATCACAAAAATAAATCCTCCTTTAGCAGATACTATAGCTCAAAACTTTCCATTCTTTTAGGGCACCCATTTCTCTCTACTGATGGTTTTTATTTACATCTCTCATTACAAAAGTTTAATTTTTTAGTGTCTGCCAAAAAATGACTTATTATTCACACACACGCCAGCCATTAGAATGTTTTATTACAAAGATATAAGGTCTGCTAACTCTCCTTCATAACTGATTTCCATAACTGTATAAGATCAATTTTATTCTGTAACAAAATTGCAAGCATTCACTGTTACCAAGCAATGGAAAGCTATAAGGCTGCTATCTCTGATTCCTCCTCATATGTAGCCCCCGGCTGCCACCAGGGCTGAGAAGTGTATAGTGGTGAGATGGCAAAGTCCTCAAACAAAACTTCAGGTTATGCAGTGTGAACAGAGGGGTGAAACAGTGCTAAATTGGAATGCACTCTGTCATTGCTCTTTCTGGGTTCATCTTCCAACCTCTCCACTCTGATATTTAAGTTGAGTCTACCAGAAGAGGGGCTGCAAAGCTGCTGGAGCTGGGGAGTGTGGAAAGATAAAGGAAGGGAGGGGTTGTATTCAGACCCACATATCATTTTGAATGAATCTTTGCCATTTTCATGCCCATTTCCATCCAAAGGCATATTAGATGCCCTCAGGAAATAAGACTTTCTATTTGAGTTGTAATTAATAATTACAGCTATCTTTTATCAAGTGCCTACTGTGTACCAGATTTTTAATGTTTTATTTGTATAAACTCATTGAATCCTCACAATGAACCTGCTTTAGACATGAGGAAAATGAAGCAGAAATGTCCGATTATGTGCCCAAGGTCAGAGAAGGCGGTAGATCCAGGACCTGGGTGCCTATGAAAAACTGAACAAGAAGACAACCTGCAATTCTAACTTCTGCCAACTGGGTTAAGAACAATAGCTTGTTACAGTACAGTTTTTCCCAGTTAGGCCATTGCATCTGAAACCCTAGGAGAGGAACAAAAGGGAATGTTGAGAAGTTGACTCTTGCTAGATGCATGACATTCAAAAATGTGAAAACTGGAGGACTTTTTTCACCCACAGTGGCTGGAATCAGAGCATAATGGTTAAGCTCATGGGCTCTTTAAAATTAGAGAGACCTGGGTTTGAATCCTGGCTGTTACTTCCTAGCTGTATCACCTTTGGTAAGTTATTTAACCTATCAGAGTTTCATTGCTTTTTACAAGGCTTTGGTTAACATACATAAGGCTTTTAGCAAGTTGGTTGGCAGAAAGCAAGCCCCCCAACAAATGATATAATGGTATAAACTGATGATTATGTATTGTTTCCACTAATCTGGCGGATAAACTGCCAGTTACTGAAAAAATTTACAAGAACCACTGCTAGCAGGGAGGAGAAGCAATACGATACATGCCTATCATATACCAAAGAAGAGATTCCATTCACTTATGGACTTTGGTGTGTGTGTGTGTTGTGTGTGTGTGTGTGTGTGTGTGTGTGTTTTATGTGGTGTTTTGGGTCTCAATTATAGTTCTGAAAATCATGCAATCACGTAATTCACATCATGTTCTAAATGAGTAGTTAATCATTCAAGTGACCAATATTTAATGTACAGAGAAGAGACTACTTTTAAATATGGTACCTGGTTGTTAACCCATAGGCCTGTCTTTTCCTAGTCCTAAATACAAAACCTAGAAAAAATAGGGGTAAAAGAGGAAAATAAAATGAAACTGAACATGGCAATATAGTCAAGGCAATGCCAAAAGCTAGCAGGAATTTAATTATCAGATCATTTGAACTGAACTCTGAAGTACAACTTCAGTTCATATATGCCATGATGGCCCAAAACTAGACAGAAGTACAGTTTTCTCCTCAAGCAATTAAAAAGTATATAGTAACCAATATGTTTGGCAACCATTATGCTACAGGAGGTTCTACAGGATTTTGCTAAATAATTACCTACAAAAGTTATGTACACTCAAGTTCACAATTTGTGGTATTAAGTGGTAATTGTTCATAAACTTCCCTCCCCCCAAAAAAATACCATTTGCCCTTATTTGAGCCATACTGGACAGGGAAAAAGTCATTTTTTTCTATTTAAAGAATAATATTAAAGGTAACTTAGTCCTACCACTAGCTAGCAACTTTACTTATCCAAATGACACTAAGAGTCATACATTAAAATATGCTAACTTCAAGTTAGGGAAGAACTGAATATACTAGAAAATACTTCTATGACATTCTGAGCTAAGTTTGACTTAATTTAAGAACAGTCATGTTAACCTAAGCATATAAGGATTCCAAAAGGCAAGAACAGTGGGAAAGACTACGTGATTCATCAGTAAGTTCCTTGCTACATTCTCTTTTTAAAAATGCCAATATATTTCACTTCAGGAAACGCTGTATTTTCCTTCAATTCCGTGCTAATAATTAATTCATTTTGCTTACACTGCATCCAGCTTCAAATCAGGGTCTCCATTTCCTGGTAATAGATTCTGCCTCAGGCAATATGCCGTGCCATAACCTCAATTACAACTTACAAAGGAGAAGACTGCACTTATTTTCTGCTGGAGCTGCTATTTTGTCTTAAGTGAAATTGTATATGGGTGATGGCGAGCACTGTTGTAGGAGAAACTCGTGGTTGAATGTATGTAACAATCATTCTTAACTCAGGGTCTAGGAATGAAAGATCCACTGACATTAAGCAGCTGATGAAAAGTGCCAAATAAAAAATTTCAATTATAATAGGAACAACAGTGGTAGACACAAATCTGGTATTATCATTATCAAAAGTGAAAAATTCTAACCAAACAAATCTTTGTGCAGACACCAACAAACCGTAAAAACATTATTTCTTTTGAAAACACAACGTGTTTGTGTTTGTGTATGTGTAGAAAGAGAGATAACACAGAGAGACAGAAACAGAGACACAGACAGAGACAGACAGGTTTTTATTTATAACACAAATTTAAAAGGATATCAGACGGAACAATTATTATCTTGTCTTATTATTTACTCTATTAGAAGTAAATCATTTTTTAATTTTTGAAAAATTATTGTTATAATTTCCATTTATATTAACACTCAGAATGTGTAGTAGATATGAGACCAAATTAAAAGGCAGGATTGCGCATGCATGCATGAATGTGCAGGTGCATGTACTAATGGTGTGTGCTAGGGAGAGTGATCATTTTAATGGCATTTCTTGCTTCTTAATTTCCTTCTGAAATTATATAGCAGAAAGGAATATTTAATAATGACTACAAGGTGCCCCAGATCTTTAAGTCTTCCTTTAATAAAAGTGTTTAGCTATAAATGGGAAACTCAATTACTGTAAAGATGTCTGTTAGCATGTTAAAACCTTATCCAAGTCTCTTTGCTTTACTTTTTACTTTTGAATTCTCCCACTTGTGAACGAGATTCCTGTCTTCTCTGGTCAGAAACAGTTTGCACACTGAGTGCTGATATGATCATGGACTGAAAGGAAAGTCAGGCACATGCTGTCTCAGGCTTCTTCCATAGGAACACCACGTAGCTCAGGGTATGTCACATCATGGTTGATGATGGGCCAAGATGCCCATCTTGTCAACTACTCACAGGCTCTCTGTAATTTGGTAGAGACATATATAATTAATTCTGCTTTGTCTCTGATGTTTCCAGAACTTAATTATGTTGAAGTCCTGGAAGTCACTGATATTGACCAACTGTGCCCTTGATGGGTGAAACTTAAGAGAGGGGCTGCTAAGATCTCATCTTTTGTCAAGTCAAAAGGAAAACAATCAGAAAAATAGGCCTGGGAGCTGCAGAAGGAAAGCACAGTGATGCTCTGTGTTAGTCAATCATCTGCATTTCTGCTTCTGCCTTTTACTTTCTTTCTTCGTAGAATAGTAGAAATGCCCAGTTGGAATGGCTGTGGATCATCAAGTACAATCACCTTAACATCACACATGAGGCCTCAGAAAGGCCATATGATTTCATCAGGGTCGCACAACTTGTCAGGGGGTCAGGATTGGGAGCCAGATTTCCTGGCATCCAGTCAGGCTGTCTGTCCACTACAAACTATGCTGCTCCTAACCTCTAGCTTACAGTATGAGGAGATAATGTGTCTTTCACAGAAATTGGTTTTTCCTAGGAACAATGAGAGAGGGGGAGACAGAGGGAGAGTGAAAGTGGGATAGGGAGAGGAAGAAAGAAGGGGAGAGGACAGGAGAGGACAGGAGAGAAGGGAAGGAAAGGGAAGGGAAGGAAAAGAGAAGGAAAGATTTCAGCCCTCCTTCAATATTACAGTGTAGGAGGATCTAGGCCTATAACTGGGTCATATCTAACTCATGGCCAGGTTGACCTATCAATATATTATATACGTAAGGAACTGAGGAGACTCCTGGGGGAGAATCAGTCCTGGGCAAGCATCTATAAACAGCACTGCACTGAAGGGAAGGGGTCGTGGGAGTGGTTTGCCCAGCAGGGAAGAGTATATATATATTTTTCCTATATTGTTTTGATTATCAGCACATAGTGATACTAAAAGGCAGACCAATTTCAGCCAATTTTGTTATGGTTCTAAATTCTCTACAAACAAAGCATCCCACTACTTTCTGTACAAGAGTGTACTGCTCCCCTGCCTCCACAGCACCCTCTTTGCTCCTCCTCTCTGCCACCCCCCCCCCCCCCCGCCCCGTCAACCCTATGACTCACTGGTAAACCTCTGACTGTAACAGAGTGGGATGAACTCCAGAGCTCTGGGTCCTCACCATCCAACAGAACCCACCAGACAGTGGTGAGAGAGGTAGAATCCCTCTTTGTTTGCCAGAGGACATTTTGTAGATCTGGCATCTAGGTATTGGAGTGCCAGTGGGGCTGCCCAAAACCAGGGACCTAGCAGACTCAATAATGCATAGTGAAGAGTCCCCAAAGCAAGATACAAGGAAAAGAAAAAGCCAGCATATAGTAGCAGTCTATACGTTGACTGGGTTATTGGTGAGCATGTGTGAAATTCCCCCTGGGAACCCTAAATATGCTGAGTTTTTCTGATGGGAGATTTTTTAGAAATAGGCCTTAGCAGATGGCCAATATACATTATCACTGTAGCTATTGTATGAAAAATTCCTGGTATAAGAATATGTAAAATAAACATTACAGAAAGAAGTCTTTAAAAAAAAAATCCCTGGGGATATACATTAGTGGTACAATTTTTAACAAGTTTATGAGTATAGAAAGTCTAAACAAACACTTCGACTACTAAGGGTGTTAAATGGACAAAGTGGCCAATGATTAAGTCCATGCACTAAAAGCACTGAAGCTTCTGGTCATGTTGCATACACACAGAGTAGCTTTTCCTGGAGCAAAGCACCAGTCTGTGTACAGTGGCATGCTCTCAGTGTTGGAGGACACAGGAAAGGTGATTTAACACACCCTATCAACAATGCTGACTCACCTACCAAAAGCATGATCTCAACTAATTCTAAAAGACAAAAGTTATCTCAATTATTAAAAAGTTTTCCACCAGCTTTTTCATTTTTAAATTGTTTTAACAGAGGTGTGATTACATTTCCCCCTTCTATTATTTTGAAGTTAGAATTTCAGGAGAATTGCAAAATTATGTGCTAAAAATTCCCTCTATGTAAACACTGAATAAAAAGAAAACTCACATGTGTGTTGTCAGGCTAAATTATGGGTGAAACGGACTGTAACCATATGCATCCACATGCGTTGACTGTTGTGGCAGATTTAATTAGTAAAATTAGTCAAACCCACCAGCCAAGCTGTGTCAAATCAAACCAGCACAACCTGTGTTTGTTGGCAGAATACTACAATTAAATAGGCTGAGATTATTTCAGTTTAAGAGAACTCTGGGTTAGTAAGTATACCCATGACTATGACTAACCTTCAGATGAAATTATAAAGGTATTCTGGCTTTCAGAGAAAAAAGAGTAGACAAGTTTCCTAAAGTACTCAACAATACTTTTATTGCATCCTGCAAGGACTTACTTTAATCAATCGGGAAAATTCTCTAATTGGTTAGATTTCCAGAGAAAATTCCCCACTTACATACAAGAAGACCTTCTAGTGACTCTTAAATTGCATTGGGCAACCTAATCTCATCACATACATTAAATTGGAAGAGCTAGGCTATGAAACATATTGTTTTTCAAAGAAAACTGACAGAAATAACCTTAGTGAGGCAATGATTTCCACCTATAAAATATAGGCAAGTTAATTCCTCCTGTAATTCCATCTATAATCATCCACACAGTTCTAATAAGGATTTTTCAGGCATGAGGATATTTATTTACACTCTTTACCCACTCTCTAAAATACTTGGGACTTGAGGGGCACCAATCTGAGTAGTTGAATTCTTTTTTTTAGACACAGAATTCCTTTTGGAGTTAACTGAAATAGTTTTGGTTCTCTCCTTTAAAGTTTTATGAAATTTCCTTGACTTCTTGTGCAAGATGACTAATTTGCCTAAAGATGGAACAAGGGCGGGGGGGAAGTCCTAGGACTCAGAAATCAAGCAATCATTAAGGCACCTTCCTCCTAGTTTTCATTACTAGGAGCCATTCAGTGACCTCCACAAAGGTGGTCATGAGAGAAAGCCTGTCTGAACTGACAGCTTGACTAAGTACACTTCTAAAGCCTTCCATATTGGCATTTAATATTTTATTTAGTCACGGAAACATGAAGTCACCATTTTTAAAACTGCCAAGAGAAACTGGGGGAGAAAAGTGTTATCTTTCTTCAGCTCCCAGCAAAACATTGCAAGATAATAGGAAGATGAGAATATTTCTTCCATTAACCCCTTGACCCTGTAAGGTAATGGCTTTTTGTTGCACATATATCAACAAACAGGGCCCCATGTGAGAGTCTAACCCAGGGAGTAAGATCTCTGCAATTCCATGGAATCGTGTCCTGGTGCTCCATACTGATACCCAAGACACCTAACGTAAGGGCCATCCTGCCCTGGACGCTGGCCAGGAAGCATAAACTACTTTCATCTCAGAGCAACCTCACCTTGAAACACAAAAAGACATTTCAATTGTTATTTTAAACATACCAGAAATGTTGCCATGCCTACTTTTTGCCTTTATCTATTGTATCATGAAGGTGATATTTTCATTGTCAATGCAGAACTCAAATCCTCTATGTTAAGAATAAAGTGAGTAAAACAAACAAACATGGAAACATAATTTTAAGCAATTTCCTAAAAGAAAATACATTATAATTTGTATAAACTATCCAATTGGTATGCTTTAGCTACTGTTTAAAAGGATGACAATGATGATTAAAATTACTATCACTTATTATTTTAATATTGAGATTGTGCTGGGATTTCCCAAATTAAAATGTTAATAAGTAAGGGCTTCATCAAGTTGATTTGGGATACAAGAAAAAAAAATGACTTAATATCTTCAGAATCAAAACCTCATCAGAAATGTACTTATACAAGTGAGAAATCTTTAAGGGATAAAATAGCATTAAGTTATTATATTTTCATAACTTTTTTCCTAATTGTAAAAGTGCCCCTTCTCAAAAAATTTCTTTTGAATAAATTTCTAAAACAGGAGAAATTATGTTAGGGAGCATGTTGAAAGATCGCAATATTTACTGTTAAATTCTACTGTAGAAAATCCACCCCAACATACATGTTATTACATTTTCGAGTAATAAAAAATCTGAAAATAATAGTTTTTAACAGAATGACTTAATTCAAATCACAATTAAAAAGTAATTTGGAATAAAAACTCAGCAGACTTATGTCTCATTATTTCTAAGTTATTAGTACATAAAGACCCATTGACATCTCTTCTCATTTATTTGGCTGTAACCATACATCAAACCAAAATAAACAATGATTTAAAAAATGATAGGATTTAGGGGCACCTGGGTGGTTCAGTCGTTAAGCGTCTGCCTTCGGCTCAGGTCATGGTCCCAGGGTCCTGGGATCGAGCCCCGCATCGAGCTCCCTGCTTGGTGGGAAGCCTGCTTCTCCCTCTCCCACTCCCCCTGCTTGTGTTCCCTCTCTCACTGTGTCTCTCTCTGTCAAATAAATAAATAAAATCTTTAAAATAAATAAATAAATAATGATAGGATTTATCAGAAAGACACTGAAGTAAATTTACTTCCTAAATTATAAATTACACTTGGATTAGCATAATCAATTAATATTTATTATAGCCCCATAATATAGTAGATGCCAATGAAATACCAGTGGTAGCTACTCTTATACTACTATGACTATGCAGGTTTGATCTATAAAAGCTAGTAATGAGACAGAAAAGACTCTCTGTGATCAATCGTGTGACTGTCAATCATGTGATACAAATGATGAACACCCCTTTTTGGAAGAGACTTCAGATACAAATAGAAAAACTATGACCTTCTAAAATCAGAATAGTGCCACAAAGTTATCAGATAAATCCAAGTTGTCATCAAAAAAATAAAATAAAATAAAAAATAAAAAAAATTGAAAGCTGAAGAACACAGAGGAAAATATTAAACCTTTGCTCAGTGTATTATAGTAAAGTTAATTTTACTCCAAATCTATACCCGAGTCACTGTTCCTAATTACATTTTATGCTAAATTCATTTAAAGTAATGAAATAAGGCTTAAAAGTGGGTTTTGCATGCCACTAATGCTAGTTGTTACAACTGTGAACAGTTAACAGTAATAAATGCTGTAGAACATATCTGAAAATAATAACTTTCCCGTACAGTCCCATATTCTGGCATTCTTAATTACACATCAATCTAGATATAATAAATTAATAGCCAGCCAACTTTAATCTCAAAATGTATTGACCTTTACATACAAAGAACGTCCTACTAACTCAGTAGGATATGAACCTTAGCTTGTTTTTCCAATTCTGATAATTAAATGCATCCAATCCGCCTTTTATCTTTATATATTCCTTTCAAGACCATTCATTCATTTATCAACAGAGGCTTACTGTGTGCTCTTATGCTACTGGCATCAAGTGCTGTGGATACAAGGTGAACAAAATAAGGCAAGATCCAGGTCTTCATGGAATTATATTAATCAAATATACCCTTCATAGCAGTTATCATACAATAGATAAACATCCATAACTATGAAATGTGTTATGAAGGAAAGGTAGCCAGTGCCACAAGCGGATGGGACTGAATCTGGGCTTTGGATTTGGAGAAGGCTTCATGAAGAAGTAATACTAGAATAGGAATCATAAGTACAAGTAAGCATTAAGTAGGTGAGAAAGAAGGGGAGGGAAAAGAGCCTCAGCAGGGTGGGCACAGCAGGCACAAAGAAAGAAATAAAGGCACGCACAGAGAGTGTGGGGGGTAAAGTGCTAGGAGGGTGAGGCAGCAAATAACTTCAGGGCCAGATCATGCAAGCTTGGTGGACTGGATTAAGGATTTTTAACCACTATCCCAAAGACAACTGGCAGGTTATTGAAAGGTTATAAGCAGGGGAATGACATGTTCAGATTTGGGTTTTGAAAACAGCATTCTGCCTGTGGTCTGAAGTAACTGTACAGAGACCATTTAGAAGCATATTGCAATAGTCTAGGTGAGTGGTGATGGTAGTCTGGCTGAGTGACAGGACAGTGAAAAGAGAGAAAAGTAGATGCAAAATCAAGATATTTAGGAGGTAAAATGGACAGATCATGCAGATGAATTGGCCATTGCTGTAAGGGAGAGGGAGGATTGTGTCTTGATGTCCTCAATAATACCACGCACTGTAATAAAGAACAATGGAAGAGGAGAATTATGGAGAAAGATCTTGAGTTTGTTCCAGATATCTGGGACCTGAGATATCTAAGAGAAGATTTCAAGAAAAGTGTGGCCTACACAGAACTTGACACATAAATTTATAAGGCATCAGCCTGGGGTTTGTTGGAATAAGGCAACGACAGGATGTCCCTTCAAAAAATTAAAACTGGAGTTAAAGTAAATTGAAGTTCATAAATACAGTAGAGCTTTTACACAAAAATATATATTAAAGATAGGTGCATACATCAGGGCTCCCTGTGGTAAAGCAAAATTATGTATGTGAGAATATGAAGGTCTCATTTCTGTACTTCTGACCCAGCATACAGTAGGATGGCAATGCTTTTTGCCTTCCAGAAAGAAAAAAAAAATAGAGCACAGTTAAGAAAAGACAAATGCTATATTCATCTAGACTAAACTAAACTAAACTAACAGAAGACAAATTCAGATTGCCTTCCAATAGGGAAATAACTTGATATTATCTGCTTTAGAGTATCCCCGACTAAGTAAACTTTATTTCACTTTTTGTTCAAGTAATTTATACTGACACTGAATGAAGATGAAACTAGTCATATAAAAATATTACTGTAACATTCTTAAAAGAATCTAGTTATTCAGATGAAACAGCTCTTATTTTTCCTACATTGGTTACTACTAGTTTTCCCAGGCTGGCCGCATGAAAACAATTCTTGGTCATCATTTATCAGTGAATCCCCTACGGAGAAAAAGCCTAAGAGATTAAACAGGAGGATAGCATTCTTGTTACCACACTGGATCAATTTCCAGTTATAGATTCCAATCACAGAGGAGGCAGAAAACCTTTCAGAGCCACTTACATCAAACATTATCCCCTAACTGAAAATGTGGTAAGTCAGCAGACAAATTCTTTCTCAGACTTGACAAAAATTGTGGTGATTATTATTCCTTCCTATCAACCACCTGAGGCTCATAAAAACCTAAATATATATATAAGCTCATAAAACTTCATATAATATGAAACTCTTCATGTCAAGGTCAATGTAAACCTCTATGTGGCCAAATACAATGGACCCTTCACTCTCTTCTTCTACTTGGACTTCCCTACACTTGGCTTCTGCAGGATATACTTGGCTCCTTCATTCATACAACATTTTTCTCTCTTGAATTTCATAAAGTTCCACTACTTTTCTTACTACCTCCCAGGCTGCCTTCATTTGATCATTTTACTATCCCGTTTTCAAAATGCTAGATGTTCTCTTTACTATGCACATTATTTCCCAACATGACCATATCCAGGCACAGGGCTTTACATTCCACATGATGATTTCAAAAATATAAGCACAAAAAAACAAGCTACTAATTTTTATTACTGGCCTTGACTATTGCTCTAATTTCCAAACTGGATATTCAACTGCCTATTTGGTATCTATCTTTTAGTATCTTTTGGTGCCTCAAACATCCTATGAGTCTAAAATGGGATTCACTTTTCCTCCACTCTTTCAAGTGTTCATTCCTCTCTTTGTTTTTACCAGACCCATAATGACATCAACATCCATCTAGTTGCTTAATCCAATCCATGGGAAGTGTTCTTACTTCCTCTCTCCACCCGCCTCCCCTACCAACCCTCGTACCCAATTTTTATCAGCTAGTCCTCCAGGGTCCTCTTCAGGACCCTTCCTGAATCATCATCATTATCATCATCATCATCACCACCACCACCACCACCAGCACCATCAGCCCTCGTCTAGATTCTGGCTTTCTTCTCCTACTCCTCTCTCTATATCTACTCTCACCCCTAGAATGCATTCTTTACAGTCACCAGAGTGACCCTTAAAACCATAAATTGTCTTAAATCTCTCCCACATTTGAAACATTCTATGGTTTCCCACTTTTATTCCCAAACTGCTTACTGTGCCCTATACTAAGTCCTTCTTGATCTGGCCCCTCCTACCTACTAACTCATTCTCTTCTCACTGTGTGTTACCTACAGTGGCCTCTCTCTATGGTAGTAACTTAAAAATGCCAAGTTCTTTCCTACTTAAGGGATGTTGTCCTTGTGGTTACCTCTCCTTAGGATGCTTTTCACAGGGCCACCTCCTTCCTTTTCATCTCCAGGTCTCATCTCAAATAGTATCCCTTCAAAAATATCTTTATGACTATATATACAAATGCAATTTCAAAAACAACCCAGTATTTGTTTTCCTTTATAGCATTTTTCACATCGTATCTGTATTCACTAGCTCATTACCTTTCTTCTTGTCTCCACTACAAAATGTGCTCCCTGCATGCCTGAACCTTGCAGGTCTTGTTCATTCTGATTCCTCAGCCTTCGGCACTTATGAAACCCCAGTAAATATTTGTTAAGTGAATTCAAAAATTCCACAAACATATTTTTTAACATGAGAAAGAAGTTATAAAACCTAACATAAACTTGCATTCAACAAAATACAAATGGGTACACACTTAACCAAAATTTGCCTTCTATATGTTCCTTTAGAGGTTATATTATTTTCTGATTATTTCATTTGAAAGCAAATAAACCAATCAAGTTCTCTTATTTTAGATTTCTTAGATATATTTTAGCATATAATAAATGTTTAAGTTTATATAAAATTTCCTAATGGTAATGGTCATCTTTCTAACACAAACTGCAGAAATATGACAAGATCATATTTATTTCCATTTGACTAAATGAAAAAATATTTCCCACATTTAAGTATCTTTCATTGATACCAACAGATTTATATCAATATTTGCCTTTTAGGAATGTTAAAGGAATAACAAAAGTCCTCTACCAACAAGGTATTTTTGAATGATAGTGTACTAATTAGAGGAAGTCATATTATCTATTCTTCTCAAAGGATTTTTTTTAATAGTCAAAGGAATTTTAAGCCCCCAAATATAACTACAATTATCTACTTTCAACATTAATGTAAATTTGAGTCTCTTCAAAAGTGAACATAGCACATTAAAGTAAACCAAAGGAACGAGTGGGGTCTCAAGTCCTTCGGGAGCAGATTTCATCACAAATGTATGCTGCCACTCTGCTAATGCAGACCTGTGCCAGTCAGTAAGCTCTTGTCTCGAAGCCCCAGTGCCATCCTTCTATTCCCCTGCTCTGTGATGCTGGAGTTGGGACTGTGAAGCTCCATATCTTATCAGCCGGCTTCCTGTTAGGTTCTACCAACAGGGGCAATAGAAGGAAATTGGCAGGCAGGGGAAGGGGAGACCAGCTCCTTCCATTTTCACTCATCATGAGTGTCAGTGGAGTCCCTGCCATAACTCTTCGCCCTAGCAGCAGTAGCAGTTGGCCTCAGCCTCTATTTTCTGGTTTCTGGTACTCCCAGGATAAGTTTTGTTGCACCTTTCAGAGGTACCAGCTTGAGGAAGACAGCTCTACAGAAGCCCTCCTCCAGCCGGTGCAGTATCAGCACCAGCCAGGGAACAACTCTCCTCAGAGCCCAAGGCCTAAGTTTTATGGGGGTACTTTCTTTGAGCTCCTAGCATCCGAGAAACCTAACCTCTTTCATGTGTTCCCCTGTTCATAGGATTGCTATTAGTTCATGATTCTCTTTTTACCTTTGTAGCCCTACAGTAACGGTACAATCGATTCCCCATGTTAAATTTTCTCAATTGCAGTAACAACTAGGAAGGCTCACTTCCTGACTAGACTCTAGATGACTCAAAGCAAGACAAGAAGGGTGGCCTGTGGTGAACTAAAAGGAGGAATGAATCAGAAAATATCCTATAGAGAATAAAATGAAGTATCAGTATATTTAATGAATAAGTTGGAGGTGTTTGTTGTTTTTTTATATTAGACACCTCATAAATTATATCAACAAAATGTAAACTTCTTTGAGGACAAAGGCTGGGTCTTATACTACCACAATGCTGAGAACTATTACTTACTCTGTCACTACACTTTTATTGAGTATTGTACGAGTTACATAAAATGTTTAATTTTCAATCCACACTATAACCTAATGGAGTAGGTATTATTCCCATTTTAAACATACACACACACACGTAAAAAGAAGATAAAGCCCAATGTCACACAGCTAATAACTGACTAAGCGAAAATTGCAACCAATGTCTTTAGAACTAGTGCCTTCATTCTCCATGAGACCAGACTGTTTTCACTCATTTACCATTATATTCTTTGCCACAAACAAGATAGAACGCTGTACAAAATAGATGTTCAATAAATGTTTGTTGAGTAGATGACTGAATGCTTTTTTCACAATTAAAATAACTTTGATTTGGTATCTTTATGATGCTGGTATTCATAAATAAACCTGATTTAACATTTCTGTCTCAAAGTTAACATAGCTTTGTGGCTACAATTCAGTGATCACAGCATTCTAATAAATAAGGGACCCATCAGCTGACTAGGACAACAATGAATAGGAAAAAGAAACTGAATCAATTTAGTAAATGGACTTTCCAATATAGTAATAAATCCAAGATGTTAATCTAACTAGAAGATGGGAATACCAGTGTTCAAGGTGACAACCCAGGTTCTCACTGCATCCTGGGTAATCAAAGTGTATTGAGGTGCAGGTGTTTTGCCCTAATGACTCCATAGAGCTGTGATATTAGCTCAGAAAAACTGCTTTATATATCTGATTCTTTCTTTTGATAGAAAAGCTTCACTTTTGAATGAGAGGGTTTTGGCATCTCACCAAATGATCACTCATACCCAGATAAACAGCTTTAATCTTTGAAGGTTATTCCTAACCAGTATTCAGCCCAAAATAATGAGCACAATTAAAATCTTAAGAACAGAAATAATCTGACACTGGCCCTGGAGTGTAGGGGTACATTTATTATGATCAAGTAGGAAAAATAAATGTATGTAGGAGATAAATAACGTGTTCTGCATTAAAGTATGAGGGTGTATCCACAATTAATACAGAGCAATTCTGTGCTAATTAGTCTTATATTCACAATTAATACAAAACAGTTCAGTGCTAATCTAATATTCTCATGGATTATATGCAGAGGGAAACAGTGACTGTCATTCTATAATAAAAAATTCCCCCAAATTAAATCCTGAAGTACATGATACATGATATGATACAAGCTTTATGATGCATTTGCCATGGGGAAAAAAAATCCCTCAAGAGTTATAAAGTAGAAACATTAATTCTAAACATTATTTAAATGTAGGATAAAGAAATATTCTTAATGTTGGAGAGGATAAGGGTTTTTTCTTGGGAATACCAAAAGATTTTGCAAAAATTTTAATGGTATCAACAGAGTACCATAAATTGATTACCATTAAGATTTCAACATTAGAGTATATTCTAATATGAAATATTTACCAAAAAAATAAAAATGCATGTATATATAAACAAAATATAATTCATATTTATACATTATATGCTTTTGGAAGGGCTTTGATTATAATATACCAACTTTAGTTTATAGTCATATATATAAATAATACATAGTATACTGAGTTTATGAGTGCTAAAGAGGGTTTGGTGGCATCTGAGCGGATGATGGAAATAGCTGAT
Organism: Halichoerus grypus; assembly: GCF_964656455.1. Lineage (NCBI taxonomy): Eukaryota > Metazoa > Chordata > Mammalia > Carnivora > Phocidae > Halichoerus > Halichoerus grypus. The sequence goes on from NC_135721.1 coordinate 99,454,983, forward strand.
GAGTTTCAAAAGTCTTTGATTCACGTCCCAGCTCATAATTTCAGAATATTCAAAGATTTACAGTCATTTTGTAAATTATTTCATGTTCCACATAAAGAAACCAAGGCAGAGAGAGAGATTATATATCCAGGCGAGACTATAGCAAAACTAGGGGCAACAACCAGTTCCCCTGATATCAATATTTGTGTTTGTATCCCCCTATTCAATTCTGGGTCTTAGGTTTGCTCAACTAGAAAACGGAAATAATGACTCTTTTGTAAATTTCACATCTTTTATACAGCTCCAAAGATGATGTGCTCATGAAAGCACTTCCCAAACCATGAAGCACTCTACAGACATAGGGACTGTTGAAGCACAGACGTCATGCATTTCTTTAGTCTTGCAGTACATACCCAGGCTCAAAATTTAAGCCCAAATATTTGCATGCATAATTCAACGTACTGTATTTAAACAGAAATGCCTTCTCGCATTTATTAAATTGACTTATTTATACAATGTAGAACTAATTAGGTTTTAGCATACTCTGGGCAAAAGAAAAAAAATGCATTATAAACCATATCTGAAGTTTTACAGAGATTTTTTTTTTTTTCCAAAAGGGAAAACACTGTCTGCACAGACATGGTTGATGCCTTGCTTCATAGCCCCTTGGATCAGCTGAGTAAACCTGCAGCTGAGCATACTTCCTGTTACTGACAATTTCCCACCTCCAACACTTAGGTCTCTCTTCTCCACCTTTCTCTCTTCTCCACCTTTCTCCCAGAGCTCACACAGAAGTGCAACCTGGAAGTCAAATGAAGAAATGCACTGAGGAGACTTAACAACCCTGCCTGGAAGCAGCTCTCAACCAGCGTGGAGGGGCAGGGAGTCGGGGTGGTGGAAGCATTATTTTGAGGGTCTGTATCTAAACTTCACTTGCAAATTCATTCTGAAAACGGAACTAATCTCTGCAAAACTCTGAGGGGTAATTAGTTAATTGTGGCTGCTTTCAATTTGGGTCTTCAGGGTCTACTTTTAATTATGTGAGCAAGGCAAAGCAATGAATAACTGGCAAATATATAAACACATGCAACTCTGACGATTACAATTATGTCTGGCCTACACCATTCACAAAAATTTAATGAATCCCTTAAGTGTCACAGTGCAACCTGTCTCTGCCTTGGTGAAGGTCATTCGACTAGTCCTACTGAGTGAAATGGTGTTACTTTCTCAAACAGAACAACTACAGTTGTGGCTTATAAGGCCAGCTTGGTTATAATCTTTTTTATGAGAGTACCTCTAAAATGTTACATATGATCCTTCTCAGCAACTCCTTCCAACTTATATCTACTCAGAAAACACACTACCTGTATTCTGCCCTGAGCCTTGGAATGGCCTTTGGCCCAAAGCAATAAAATCTGACAAGGGTGGAGAAAAGTTTGTTTTTTATGAACCAAATTATCACCAGATATTTATTGAGCACATTGATAGCTATGGCATATTTGCAGTCTTGAAAATCAGTAAAATATTTTTACATGCAGTTTTTATTTCTACACAAATTAGTGTACATGTAAAATATGTACTTAAAGAGAAAAATAGTTGCCTATTGAAATAAAGGAGAAAATGATGGCTTTTTAAATTTACATATTTGATATGCTGCTTAGGTTTGTTTAAATATATGTGAAAGTGGATAAAAGCACCTGTAGCATTCTTAGTGGTCACTTAAATATTCTATTTTTTTCCAATAAAAAATGCAGTCTAAGTTTCATTTTTAAATGTTTTTTTTTTTAATTTCAAATCACTTCTTTTCTTTTCTAATTTTGAGTACTTTAATTTTTATATTTCATCATCCTATTTATGCAATGTCAGAAAGGCAAATATACCTATATTTCTAATGGAAATGAGGTTGGATGGCTTATAACTTTGCATTAGAATTTGCAATGCATGATTAATCTGCAAGATAAAGTGTGATATTCTCCCAGAAGTCATGTTTTTGGTCTTTTGGGGGGGGGGCTGTTCTGGATTCAAGGAGAAGCTGCAAAATGATATGATTTCTTTTTCTTTTAGCCCTGAGAACATCTATATTTAATCAGTGTAAACTATGCTTTTATTACAATTTAGGCGTATCATAGACACATAGCAAAATTTAATTGCACTTAATTTTTTTCTTTCTCTTTTTTTTCTGAGTAATTATATAAGAGACCTTAATGCCATATGCTTTATGATACAAGCCTCAATTTTTAATGGATGAATTGAAACAGTTTGTACAGATTTTAAAACAGTAGCATGTTTAATTTTAAAAAATGAAAATAGGGATACATTCAAAAAATAACACTAATTTGATTTTTTAATATCGAAAATATAAGAAAATGAGAATGGCCCACTATCTCACCACTCAGAGTAACCCTACTAATACATTTTTTTAAATCAAACAGTACTTAAAAGTAGATAATCAGAGTCTTCTCTTTCCTAACAGTCTTTCTTTATAAAGAAAACCACTATTAAAAATACTTTTAAGTACTTATCCTCAGGTGTTGCAGCCAGTTACCCTAATGTGTCTGCACATTATGTGTCATCCATCCATCCACCCATCTATCCATCTACCTACCCATCCTCTAAAAGGAGGGATAATATTATAAACGCTATGCAATCTAGCCCATCCCTTGGTGCTTAATATATCCTGGAACATTTTCTGCATTGGTACAAATTTGTCTTATTTTTTTATATATTGCATAGTATTTATAGATTGCATAGTATTTCAATATTTAGAGAATATATACTTTTTGATTCTGGGATTTGACTGTCAGAGAATGGGCTAGACCAAACTTAATGAAAAGCCCTTCCAGGTAAATATTTTATAGAGTGGAAAAGCCAAGTTATAGTAAAGAGATCTCATAAAATTGCTCTGTTGCTCCCTATCAACTATCTGCATTTATGTGGTCCACAAATGACTCTGCAGCATTTCTTTAGGAAATATTTAGAAAATGGTATTATCTGAGAAAGACCAGCCCCTAAATCCTCTAAAAGCACAATAAAGAATAATAATTTTGTTCTCCCATAAACCATGCTCTAGAAAAGAGTAGGGAGTCCCCTTGAGGTTGTCTGAACAGGGCAACGCGGCCTCCCTGGCATGAAAAAATGGGATGTAGTGTTATGTCTATAGTACGCACTCTGTAGACAGCATCAATTACTACTTAAATCTCCTGGATACTGAGGAAGATAAGCAGAATAAGGATTTTGTTTCAGGTGAGATCATGGAACAGATGATAGGGGCCAAGACTCCTTGGTAAACCTTATCCTGCTTGTCCTGTCAACCCACCTTTGCTTTGACTTCATATTACATCTCTTCAAGTGAACTTACTGTCAACTTTGAACTTTCCCCAGGCAGGGAAAAAAAGCTACATGCTCCTTAACAATGGCAAGTGTTCTTTTTTATGACCTTTGAGGATAAGTCAGAATTTAGTGCAAATGTACTTTTATTTCACTCTTTACAATATATTCAATGATTTCCTTTTAGAAAGGCTTTCAAAAATGATCATTTATTTATTTTTTAAAGATTTTATTTATTTATTTGACAGAGAGAGACACAGCGAGAGAGGGAACACAAGCAGGGGGAGTGGGAGAGGGAGAAGCAGGTTCCCTGCAGAGCAGGGAGCCCAATGCGGGACTCGATCCCAGGACCCCGAGATCACGACCTGAGCAGAAGGCAGGCTTTTAATGACTGAGCCACCCAGGCACCCCTCAAAAATGATCATTTAAAATGTAAAAGGTAATTGAGAAAACATTCATGAAGGTGTTTCAAATTAATTATTAGAACTTAACAACTAACCATCTCTTTAATAGACATTTAATATGGAATCAAATGGTCTATCCCATTTAGATCATATTGGATATGGCAGATCAAATATGAAGATCAATAAATATCTGGTAGCTATGATCACCACTATGTGCATAGCTGGGGAAGATATTAGAGCTAAATGATCCTTGTATGACTTAAATTTGCAACCTCTACCTCCTTGAACATTGCCTATAATCAATTGAACTCAATGATGGCTGTCCTGAGGGTCCTGCAGGTACATTACTTTTCCTATTTTAGCTATTGCTGGCCTCCATTTCCTCTTTTTTAATGCCTATTTTGGGCTCTGAGAGGATAAAGAGAGCAGAATTAGAAACCTGAGAGCCCAGCATCCAACTTTACTGTTCTTACTGAAAAGTGAAATGGGAAATTCCAAATTTGAAATTCTAAAGAGGTAGGTGGTCATTTCAACAAAAAGCTGTGGACATCCCCCTCTAACAAATGCTGCAGATGCTGGTGCACTGAGCCTACCGCAAACCCCAGGATCTACTCCACTTTTTGTCTTTAAAAGCACAAAGTTCAACCCTGGGCCTCCTGGTCTCCATTCCCATTAAAGTCCACTCAAATCTCTTTTTTCTTCCTCTAATAATGAAACTCTAAGAGTTTAAAAGTGGATTCAACTCAACTTCTTTTGAAAGCTGAGAATGAACAAAGAGATGACTTTGGCCAGTAAAAAGAGAATAATAATACTTGCTTCCTTCCAGAGCAACCTCTCCCCAAGGGAAGAAATTGTCAAGGCTATTAAGAAGCGAGGATTGAAATCATGTTAATAAAGGGTTTGAGCTGTCCTGTCTTAGAGTCCGGCACAAAGATCCAGTGCTTAGCATTCCAGATGAGAAAAATGCAAGCTATCTCAATAAGAGATTTCTGTACTTCAATTTCAAGCCTCTTCCTTAGGTCTCTCTCCCTCTCTCTCTCTCTCCTTTCTCTGACTCTGAGTGAACAAAACAGTATTGACAAGAGAACTGGCAATTCAGACTTTATGCATGTAAAGCATACTGTCACTACCCTTCTGCAGTCCCACCTACACAAGCATCTAAACAGAAACAGTACTGTGTGTGTCTGTGTTCTGCCTACCTAACATCCACTCTCCTTTCCTAAGAAATAAAAAACAAAACAAAACAAAAAACAAACAAACAAAAAACTGAGCAAGGAGCATAGATACTAAAATCCATTTCCTATTCTACCTTTCAAATAGAGGTGGCCAATGAGATTTAAGAGAAAGTAGTCAAGTGGGGTTTCCAGGAAAGCTCTTCAAAGGATGCTAATGAACTCAGAGAGCATTGTTTTTGATCTTCACTCTCTTTTTCTTGCTCCCTCTTCCTGCCTGGAATACAGAAGTGAATGATGGAACTCCAGCAAGTCATCTAGGACCACAAGAAAATACTGAAGATGGAAAACAGACATTAACAGAGAAAGATGATAAAAGGAACCTAAGTTCCTAATGATTGTGGATCTCCCATATCACTCTTGGTCTGCCTCCTTCTCAGCTTTTTTTGCCTAAAAAAAAATTTTAAATAAAAAATCAAAAAACACATCAACAACAACAACAACAACAGCAACAACAACTAAAGCTACATGTAGTTTATGTCACAGTAATTTGGGGTTTCTGGGGTTACTATAGCCTACTGATATAGTCTGTATGGGAGCAACTTGTTTGGGGTAGGCATGGTGGGGGCATGTGATGAGACAGTTTGAAGGGGTCAGACGGTCAGTAGAGCTCATCCATAGTTCTCGCCTTGACTCCAAGTTCCAGTTGGGCATTGTCCCTCTTCCCTTCCCTCGAACTATGATCTCATTTGAACACAATATGCATCTTTTTGTTCATATCTCCTTAAAGACTCTTTCTCCTGCTCACTGAAATTAGATTTAGCTTACAGAAGTATGCAGAACATCTAAATGTGTGGGGGAGGGCAGGGAGGTGGGGAGACAGTGGACATTTCAAGGAAAGCAGAGTGATTTTCCCAGCCCAGGCCCTTAACTCCTAGACCAGTATATCTGCCCAGACTCCTAAAATGATCCCTCTCAGAATTGTGTGTGTGTGTGTAAGAGAGAAGGGAAAAAAAACTGTTTCTTTTAGCATGCTGCCACACAGAAGTTAACAGAAATTATTAAAGGGTAATTAAATGGGGACTGTCTTTTTTTTTTTTTTTTTAGGAGAAAATGCTTTTACAGAAATTTACTGTCATTCCACTGAGTTTTATTTCTTCTCAGAAAAGTACTATGTTACAGAGCATCCCTGCCTCCAGGCCCTGTTTTTCTCATTTGTAATGATATACTATATGTAAAGTTATAATACCGGCAGTTGCAATTTCCCAACTGCTTGATGCCTGATGTCACAAAATTATAACTAAGAGAGGCTGTTACATTTACTGCTCCAAGGCATGGGGAGTATTATTTCGGCAACAATGAAAGCGTATAATAAAGGACTTTAATTTTAATGACAGCTTGAATGCAAGCTGTTAGAAAAATCGAGTGCATGTTTTCCCCATGCAGGTAACTGAATCAGGTGGCCCCCTCGAAACGCATCCTTTTCCAACCTACTTTGGATTTAAATGATTCAATTTCATTCAACAAGCATTTATCAAATACCCATTATATGTGCAGCATTGCTGCGGGTGCCACAGTGATTGAACAGGAACACCTTCCTTTCATGAGTTCACAATCTAGTGAGAAAAAGAGATGCCTATTAACATAACTTTAATCAAAGGCAGACATTGAGAAGTGCTCAAACGAGGCCACAATGAAGTGCCACAAACTGCAGGAGAGGGATATGTGGAAGCATCGTGGAGAAGGGGGACTTGGAGAAGAACTTCAATAGGAATATAACATATACATTCCAGCAAAGGGACCCAACCTCCCACTAAGCCAAAAGGCTCAGAGGTGAGAACACTTGAGGTGTGCAAGAGAAATAAGAACACAGCAAAAAAGCAAAGACTAGAAAAGAGGTGACCAGAAAACAGCAAAAATAGCAAAGAAAGGAGAAGCTCCGAGTTAGCAGGCAGACAATGTCAGTAGAAATCGGGGACTAATTAGATGTAGGAGTGAGGACGAAACACCCAAACTGTACAGTATGACTGCAATATCTGTGTTTTCCGTTCATTAGCCTGAGGATCCACCCTCACATCCCCTTGCCCTAACCATTTATATCAGTGTCCACCAGGCCTGACTGCTGGTACCTGCACTTTATGTATTTATTTTGCCAAAGGGCTTTCTTTGGTTTCCAAAGCTTGGTTTCCTCTGGCACACGGGAGCTGGGAGGTGCCGAGGAATTCACGTCCAAGCGGAGCTGTTCCTAAGAGAGGGCTGACAGGAGTTGGTGTATTAGTGGCCATGCTCCTTTGCCACTGGGTGGGTAAAGGCGAGGTACATATCGACATGGGCTTCCAGAGGTCCCTAGTGGGATTAAGCTCAGCTACTTGATGATCCTCCTTGACTGGCTGCCTCCTCTTCCCTTGCTCACTTTCCTACTCTCCTACCTTGAGGCACCTTGCCAATGTACTACCTACCCTCACATCTTTGAGCCTCAGTCTGCTTCTGGGGAAACTCGACTTGAAGACCACCCATATGGGTGATGGCAATTTAATGTTGCACCTCACTGAAGTATTATTATCATCAGCATTTTCTAAGGCTTTCCTTTGAAACTGTGTCAGCAGAAAAAAGAGCAGAGCTCTGAGCAGAGCAAGTTATGCTGAGTGGAGATGGCAAAACATGAGACACAACAGAACAAGAGGTGTTTACCACCAGTATTTAGGGCAAAAATATTATTGAGTGACAGGATGGCACAGCCGCTTCTTGGAAGTCAAAGCTACATGACAAACCCGAGAGAAAGGCAGCAACTGAACAGGGTTCTACTGTTATAAACACAAGTGCCTTCTTGCTTGCTTTTGTTCACTGTTTCTACTTAAATGGTATTCATACAGATCATTAAGATTTAGGAAGAGACCCCAGGAAGGTAACAGTATAGGAATATGATCTCTCAAGTTGTTATGCACAGCTATAAATAAGCATGCATGGGAAAGTAGCAGTATGAATTGTTAACATTCTGAGATGGGTCCTTTGGGTGCAAGACAGAAACATAGGAGAAGCTTCCTCTGAGAAACCTTCCTTGGCCATGTTGGCTCTCAGCAATCTCCCTGGCTTCTGAGATGGAAAATCATTCAGAATCTCAACAGTTCATTTGGCCCTCAGCCCATTCTAGGCCATAAGTACTATGCACCGCTGTGTACTGTCTTTGAAACCAGACTGTAATTCTTCTTGAACAGAAGTCTTAGTGGCCTGCACAAAGTGACTGGCATGTTGGTTTTCCAGGAGAGCAGACTCTGGGATGGAGACTGGACTATGGGAAATTTACCAGGGAGCGTTCTCAAGATGAACAGCTATGGTGGAAATAAAGGAAGCAAGACTGAGTGGAGAAGAAACCTGGGCTGTGATGCAGTCCCCACAATGCCACAGCTGATCCCATGGGGAGCTCTGAAACTGGGACTCCCTTTAGAGTTGTCACAAACTGGGGTGATGGAATTGGCCTTTTATACACTTGCATTAACTAGTCCCTGGATGCAGGCATCCACAAAAATGATAGATGATATATTTTTTTCTGATTTGGGTGAGGTTAATGTCCTATAAGCATTTGGGGAAACCTCAATAATTTATTTTAGTCATGAAACTGAAGAACTGGGGCGCCTGGGTGGCTCAGTCATTAAGCGTCTGCCTTTGACTCAGGTCATGATCCCAAGGTCCTGGGATCGAGTCCCACATCAGGTTCCCTGCTCCGTGGGAAGCCTGCTTCTCCCTCTCCCACTCCCCCTGCTTGTGTTCCCTCTCTCGCTGTCTCTCTCTCTGTCAAATAAAAATTAAAAAAAAAAAAGAAACTGAAGAACTATGTTGAGAATATTATATCTATGATTAACATGAATGCAGTAATGACAACATATGCTGACTTCTGTTGCCTAGCTATATGAGTTCTGTCTATGTTTCCTAGCAAGATGGTTAAGGCTTTAGGGAGAAAACCTCTGTATTTCATTCTTTAGTTCAAAGTATTTTTAGCATACTAATTGTTCAATTATTGTTTATTGATGATGATCGTGATTTTATTGAAAGCAACGCTAGGAAGTAACATCTTTTAATCCACTACATCACAATCCTAAATATAGGAATTTTTTTAAAGATATATAATAAGCTTCCTAGAAAATTTTCTTCTAGCACTTAGGACAAAAAAAATACTGCTATCTCTGTTAGGTATTATCTTCTATGGTAACAAAAATTTTAACCAAGTCTGCCTTTTTGGTGTGGCTGCCAAAAAGCCCCTTCAAATTGATTCTTTTTCATACATTTCCATTCCTCATATTTTTTATCATTATGTATATTTACAATTATTTTATTTCATGTGCATTCATGTGTGAACAAAGCCACGTATAAATAAATAAATCAGCACTGCAAAACTGTAAAACTTCTCTGGTGCCCCCAAAAGATATAACTGAAGTTCTACTTGACTCTAAAGCTTTCCCTAAGAATTCCAATCACTCCATACAGATTTTTTGCTACGCTGTGTTACGTGGTTTTGCAGTTCACAGCACATTAGAAGGAAAAGTAACTGAGGGAAGAATTGAGTAGATTCAAACATAAGAAAAATAACATCAAAAGAGGAAAGTTGAAAACAAATAAAAGGAGACCTAGGGATATTCTACCACATAGTAAAATTTTGGATTTTTCAAGTGATGCCCCTTGGACTGTCTGTCTAAATATACAGGTATGTCTATAGAATATTTTGAAAAGATTTCCATTAAAAGTTACCTTTTACAAGTTTTGGTACTCGAATCAATAAAACTCAGTTATCTGAACAAAGTGTTTTTGTAGGGATGCTAGATTTTGTGAAAATAGCCGATTGCTATTGTCTAAATAGATTTTGACTAATACCACCCCTATGCTTCTCTGTGTACTTATACATTTGTCTCACTGCTATCAATTCACTGGCAATTACATGAATCAGGGTGTTTTGAATTTCCTTTTCTTTTTTCCCTCTAGATAAAACAGTCAATGTGAATATGCAATAAAAAAGAAAGGTCACCCATTTCAAAAGCAGAATAATGTGCTCTCACTCTTGACAGTAACTTGGTATCAGAAGGTTCTGATCATGAATCCTTATTTGACCTCTCTTACGTATAACATTGGGATGACTCAAACTCTCTGAGCCTCAGTTTCTTCATCTGTGAAAAGGGGGCAATAGTACCTATCTCGCGGGATTGAGGTGAGGAATAAAGAGGTTAATCTTTTTTTTAAAGATTTATTTATTTTTGAGAGAGGGAAAGAGAGGAGAGGGAGAGAGAGAATTGGGAGCCCGACATGGGCTCTATCCTAGGACCCATGAGATCACTACCTGAGCCGAAACCAAGAGCTGGCCTCTCAATCAACTGAGCCACCCAGGCACCCCTAAAGGGGTTAATCTAATTGCTTAACCCAAAACCTGGCCCACAGCAAACAATCAAACTGCCTATGCTACTACTTTTATTGTGTTTGTTAAAATATAAGAAATGAATCTACATACAGGATATAATGATCTAATAAATATTGACTGGTGATTAAGATATTATAAAGTTTTAAAATAAAAGGCCTAGAGTAGATAAGAATAAGGAGGATACGAAGAATATATAGATTAGTTAGTTATTTGAAAAGCTATTATTTGTCAAACTCTTGAACATTCTTTCTATTAAGAAGAATTTGGTGACTAGAATTTTATTTTTACCATATTGCTTAACAATATAAACCAATCATGACTAAGAAAACTGGGTTATGGTACATGGTACAATGTAAAGTTCCTAGTTAAATTCTAATTTGAAAAACACAGAGCTGTAAAGGCCACTGTGACCTGCTGACTAAATGCCTTGTGTTGTCAGCTTTCTGTAAATGATGGGATAGAGGAGGAAATGGAGATGATGACACAAATCCAAAGACTCTAGACTCCTTCACAGCTTTTCAGTGGAAATGGGAAAAATGCACTTGTGATCTTGTCACATGAGTGTGTAATCACACAAAGGCCAATACAATCATTGCAATTACCTTCTGAAAGATAAAAGGTGCAATGTGTCTATGAAGCGAGAAAATAATCCAAATTTTTATACATAGAAAAAGCATGAGCTAGTATTGAGATGGGGACATTAGATGACTTCAGTCCTGCTTTAGGAAGAGAAATAAACTGTCATGGTCATGTCGTGAGCAGCAGATTGTTTTATGTACACTCTGAGTTTAGAAGGAAGACATCTGATAATCATTTTTTGTAGAACAAGTCTGACCATTTTTTTTCTCCACCCATAATCTTGTCCAATCCAATGTTGACTCTTATGTATTTCCAGGTGATGCTAGAAAGGGAGCCTGCCCTGAATGATTTAATCAGCTAGCTTTATTTTGCTTAATTTTAGTCATTTGTAAGATTATAATCACAAAACCGGAAAAAAAAAAATCAAATTACATATGAAAAGAGGACTATAGTATGAATTGGGAGATTTTCATTCTAGGCCTAACTTCTCCCGTACTTGGCATTCTTGGATTTGACCTTTTTGAGAGCTTCAGTCATTAAATGAGATGCTTGGATTGTATCATCGTGAAGGTGCTTTCTATCATACAACTCTGTCATTCAAGCACCACTTCTAGATAGTGCAAGGAGTTGAAACACTTTCCTCATCTGGGCTACCAGTTCATGTCTTAAGCTCAAGCTTCATAATAAAGCCCTCTAAGTGAGATAGCCAGGAAAAAAACACCCCAAAGTCACTTTAGCTCATATTACCTATATCTTCAAAAGCAACATGATTTGATGGTTCTGATGTGTTTCCGAGCATGGCCCGGGAAGACCCGTCTGCATGAATATCACTCCCCCAAACCGCCATGAATTCCAGGCTTTGCCACCCTATCGAATGCTTCCTGAATTCATTTTGGAAATGGGCTGGGTAGCTTGTCATAGCGAAGACTTCTGAACAGTTTAAGGGCCGATTTTACTGGTAAGACCACTAGGTGGAAGAGGAGAGAGGTAGAAAACTAAAATATAAGGGAACAGAGATGGACACAGACGGAGGAGGGAGGACAACAAAGACAGCCGTCCAGGCCAGGCTGGCCTTTCTAAGACAGCAGAAAGTGAAATAACCAAGTGGTATTTGGCTACTCCTTCCAGAGAGAATGGAACAAGAGAGATTTAAGGAGCATTTGTAAAGTCTATCAGATTTTTTTAAAATAGTTTTTCTGCTATTTTCTGCCAAAATATACTACTTCTCCTTCATGTTTCTATGGCAATATGAGGCAGTGAAGAAACAGATAAACCTGGATCTGAAAATGACTCTGTCATTGGCGAACTTTGGGAACTTGGACAAATTACTTAACATCTCTGGGACTGATCTGTGGGGAAAAGGATGGCAAAAATATACAACTGCCAGGGCTTGAGGATTAAAGTGGGGAAAAAGTGTGTAAGAGCTCAAGCACAGCAAATGCTCAATCTATTACTGAAATTTTTCCTTGTTCCTGCTGTCTTGTGGTTTTAGCTTGACTTTTTCCAAAATACAGAGGATTACGAATGGTCTGAATTAACGCGAGATATCATATTTATAACCCATTTTTCTCCTCGTTACTAAAATTGGAGGCCACCTGATAAGTTGAAACTGCCCTTGATATGGGGGGATGGATGTCAGCGTGAAAACTCACACATTCCTTACACTAGCAGTCAGACACTTCTACAATTTCAAACAAGTTTTTCTTCTTAACCTTTTATGTTTAAACAGCATATTACTAAATTTCATGCCTGGATCTACTAGTTACCCAATAAGTAAGTTTTATCTTTTTTGTTCTCTGGCGCCACTCTAGCCAGTATTTGTGTTATCCAATATGCCTCTTCTAACTTGTGTGGTCTATATGAATCGGGCTGCTTTCAAACTCGTTTCAGTTTCCAAGAAAACATTAGGAAAAGAAATCCACAGCTGTTAAAAACTGCTATCAAAATATATCAAGCCATAAAACAGAGGTAGAGGTGCATGGTTCTGATGGCTCTGTAGCCTCGCACACAGATCACAGGGCATGCCCTGTTCTCAGCCATCCTTATGAGATCTAGGGCCCACGTGGACCAGCCCTTAATACAGCTGCATTCTGCTCAGCCAAATGCTTTAAGAGTAATCACAATGCAGGCAGAATAATCCTTAGTAAACAATAATCATTCAAAACAACCCAGTTCACTGCTGGTGGGAATGTAAATTGATACATGTACTTTCCAAAGGATTATAAACAATGCATACCTTATGATCTACCAGTCTCAATTCTAGGTAAATACCCAGCAGGAGTATATTCATTTGTACCCTGAAAGACATGCACAAGAATATAGAATCTCTGTTCAGAATATCCCCAAACTGGAAACTACCCAAATGTTCTTCAAAAAGAAAATGGATCAATTATGGTATATTCACACAATAGAGCAATTAAAAAAAAAAAAGAGCAAAGCATTGCTACCTGCAAAATATGAATAAAACTCACAGACTTAATGTTGGGTGAAAGAACTGGGACATAAGTATATACAAACTACATGGCTCTATTTTTATAAATCTCAAAAACAGGCAAAACTCATCTATTACTGTTCAGGATACACTCCCCCGGGGTGGTTGTGGGGAAGCAGGTAGTAACTGGAGGAAGTGTTCTATTTCTCAACTGGGTGTTGGTTACAAAACTGTTCAGTGTGTAAAATTTCATCTAGCTCTATCCCTAATATGTGTACAATACCCACATATGCGTTATACTCAAAAGTTTTAAAAATTGCAAACGATTATACAAATTTATGTTCATCTCTAAAATGATCTTGGAAAAAAACAAGAAAAAAGATGTCCAAATGATAGGGAGAGATCTAATGGGTTCATCAAAACAGCATGATTACAAGTTCAAGCAGAGATTCTGCCATTGCCTGGATATTTGTGTCCCCCAAGAATTCATATGTTGAAACCTAATCCCCAATGTTCTGGTATTTTGAGGTGGGGCCCTTGACGGTGATGAAGTCATGAGGGTAGAAACCTCATAAATTAGATTAATGTCCTTATAAAAGAGACCCCATAGAATTCTCTTTCCCCTTCCACCATATAAAGACACAGCAGGAAGATGGCTGTCTATGAACCCGGAAGCAGGCCCTTGCACACACCAAATTTGCCAGCACCTTGATCTCAGACTTCCTAGCTTCCACAACTGTGAGAAATAAATCTGTATACTTTATATGCCACCCAGTCTATGGCATTTTGTTATAACAGCCCAAACTAAGACAGACTCCAGTGACAAACCTGACACAGTACATTTGAGGACAACTGGGCCAATATCCCTGACATATATGGCTAAAAGGGGGCACTACTATTTTTATCATTACTACTACAACAACTATTATCCCTTTATGGATCAGGTGCTGTGTTGTGGTTCCTTTTGAAAACATGACCTCATTCATCTTCACCAAAGACTCTATTAGAAATAAACACTCAAGTTTCCATTTTGCAGGTATGGAAACTGAAGCTCAAACATGTTCAACCACTCATCTCAAGTTGTCAGAAGACCCAAGATGTGAATGATCACTCATAACAGTAACCCGTGAAACCCTGAGTCCAGCCTGTGGGCTTATGTGGCCCCACTCTTTGGCTCCAGCAAATTCCCTCCCCATTGCTATGTGAGATGGCCATGGCTGGTTCTTCTGACATTCATTTTCCTTCATGGGTTCAGGTTTATTCAGCCGGTGTTCTTCAGTCAGTCTGTGAGATATGAGTAAGCAGCCATGGCACTACAGCTCTCCTCCCTCCCACACGCATGTGGTTCAGTTCCACTGAGCCCAACATCAAGGCTGCCAGACTGGCTGGACTCCAGGGACTCATTGTGACTACAATTTGCCTATTGGAATTATCAATGTGATCACAGAAGTAACCCAATTTCCTGCTTGCTATTAGAATTTTCAAAGGTTGATATGAGGGCAAGTGTTTTTAGAATTCACAGAGAAATCCAAAATTTTTTTTCCCCTCATGGACCCATATAAAATTAGTTGTACTCAGCATCAGCAAATTAGTGGAGATTTTTTTGTAGTGAAAAGGCAAAATATGGTCACTATGTGCTTACATTAATAGTCTCTGGAGATAGACAAACCTCTGTTCAATTCCCAGCTAAGCCACTTAGTAAGTCCCAGTTTCTTTATCTAATAAATGCAGAAAATACCTTCATCAGAGAATTATTATAAAAATAAATGAGATGATGTGGGAAAAGCACTTAGTTCAATCTCTGCCATGTGTATTGCTATTTCCTAAGTGGTAAATAATCACAAATAAACACATACACATATAATTTATTTAACATGCTGCATTATGTACAAATACATGTACACACACATACTCTCACAGAACCAAAGGTGGTGATTTCTTAGTCTTGGTATAATTATGATAGCAAACTCTGCTTTTGAGAGAGTGGTAGTTTACTCAAATAGCTGAGAATGGCAGAAAAATACAGAATCATGAAGACTAGTATAATAAATAATCCGTGAGGCAGTAAAATAGGTTTTATAGAAATCTGAAGGTCTAAATTCTGAGGATTCAGGAAGTGTGAAATCTGTCCAGCACCACATATTTCCAGGCCACTTACTCAAATGTCAGTGCTCACCATATGCGTAGCCTGACTTGCACACTATCTTACTCATTTATAGAACATGTTGACACTTTGAGGTTAATAAACTCTTAACCATTAACAGTCTGTAAGTCTACATGTAATAATGGCCTTTTAATCCATTGTCTTCCCCACTCTTTAAAGACTACAAGAGTTCTGCAGTCTTCCTTTATATTTCATATGACCTCTCAAAGAACTGAGAAGGGTATGTTCAGATAGAAATTAGCCACAGCCACAGCTGTGCTCAGGAAGCTAATTCACAGAATTCAAGAAGACTCTGTTCCCTTACTCACTGGTGTTTAATGATTTTACTTCCTCATTACAGTTCTCTTGCCCCAATAGAGAGAAAATAATTAGACCTTGAACATGGCAATTAAAAAGCAGATATCCTGAGCTCTGACACTTGCAGCAGACCAGCAGACTGTTAAGGAGAGTATATTTACCCTGTTGGAAAATTTCTAAAAGGTTATAGAGCACTGTTGAGGAAAAAAAACTCCTTCATTGGCAAGTATGACCTCCGAGTTTAGATGTTCTAAGTTCAGGTCCCCACAAAGCATACAAATATAAGAGCTGGTGCTTTTTAATGCTGCCATATTTCCTTTAAGTCATGCACTAATACTATACTGCCAAGGTCTGGAAAGGTTCTTCTTCCATGATAATGTTAATTATAATAAACAAAACTACAACCTTAGGTTAAAAACACCAGCAATCAAGTAACTTTATGTTGTGAAGATAACATATACAGTCTATAAAAGTGCTATTTGTTAAATCCAATGAGATTCACTTAGAAAAGAAACTAAATATGCTCCTTTATCAGTTGGCAGTTCGGTTTTTCACTGATGCGTATTAGGAAAAGACACAGAAGAAGTATACCTATAATCACATAGGCACACTGCAATTGGTATACATGTTAATATGAGAGACACAATAAATTTCTGTTGTTTAAGCCACCCAGTTTAGGGTACTTTATTATCGCAACCCTAGCAAATTAAAACAGGCACCATGCTTAATTTCAGACTTATTGCATGTAAATTCAACTATACATCAGAGGTGTTACAATTTGAGTCTATCACTGGTGAGCTGCCCTACAAAACCACATTCACTTGAGGCCAAAGATTTATTTTTGCTTGAATTGAAACTTTATTATGGGACCGTCTATTGTGCCATACTGCCACCGATAAATGCAGCTGATGGAGAGGTCCAGGAGATAAGGTACAGGGCCTCCTGCTAACAGTGAGTGAGCCATCATTTAGTCGATCCTAAATTCCTGATCTACAGAAACTGTGAAATAGTAAATGTTCATTATTTCAAATCACTAGATTTGGAGTTAATACATTGAACAGAAATATATAACTAATACATCTATCTGATATTCATTTTCCCTTTCTATTGAGAGAAATCTTACTTATTATTCAGGTGGCAATCTTTAGTGGCTAAAACACACTCCCCAGCTCTGTGCAAGTAGAATTGACCCTCTGAGCACAATTGTGGCAACAAACTGCAAACAGAAACTTGCAGAGAA
This sequence comes from Halichoerus grypus, assembly GCF_964656455.1. NCBI lineage: Eukaryota > Metazoa > Chordata > Mammalia > Carnivora > Phocidae > Halichoerus > Halichoerus grypus. The sequence continues at coordinate 99,471,980 of NC_135721.1, forward strand.
TGTCTAGGAATGTTTTGCCCTCCAGGTAAATATGCTTTCTTTCATCCCATCTTGAATGTTGGTGTGATGGCTAGAGCTACAACGACCACCTTACCACCAATAGAGAAAGGTCAAGAAAATCATATTGAGCTTGGCCCTCATGTCAATAAGGTAACACCAGAAGTACCTGCTTTTGGACTTGTTATATGAAGGAAAAAAGTCATTTTTAAGTCAGTTTTTCTGTGACCAATAACTGAAATACAATCTTTCCTGATAAAAGCGACTTCTCTATCTTATGTCATTTTGGGAGTTCTGGCCATAGCTTTTCTGTTTTTATTCTCAGAAAATATTATTCATTCACTGTCATGAAAGATATTACTAACTTAATTTTAAACATATTTAAAACCAGATATTTTGCATATATTTTTCCCATCCATATTATTAGTATAAATAAAAAAGAACTATCAGAAGGAGAAAAATGTAAGTGATAAAAGGAATGAAAAAAGAAGGGAAAAAGGGAAAAAGAAGGCAGACAAGACAAAAAGATATATAGATCTGGTAAAGAGAAAATGATAAAGGGGAAAAATAAGCCTGTGGAAAGAAATTGGTGTGAAGATAGTTAAAAGAACTTAAACATTAAAGTGTAAAAACAGTTGTTGTCCCCTTCCAGATGTCAAGTAGTTTTTAAATATCATGTGCAATGAGATTTTTACAAGGATTAATTTTTTTCCTAGTGTTTGAACTTTGACATGAAGCAATGAAAGCCTAAACTTTAGATGCTTTTGATAACTGTCTTTCCTGAAAACAAGATATGAGGTGATAATGAATTGAACCTTTGAAAACAGAGTGAGTTTGCAGGTTCTGGTTATTTTATGGGTTACAGACAAAAAAAAAAAAAGCAATTACTTACTCTACAGAGATCGAATGGAGATGGGATAAATATTCCAAAAAAAGAAAAAAATCTGAGTTAATGGATGGCATAAAGTTTTGGTTTTTTTTTACATTCGTATAAAATATATTGCACACATATTATCAAAAAGAGAAGAAAATTACAAATCAAAATTTCTAAAGCTCTTTATAAGCCACCAGTGAAAATAATACCCTTTGGAATATTTTCCTGTTAAAAAAAATTACCAACTTTATACTTCCAGGAAAAACAGACTGATACGTTGTTTAAAGTTTCATTTCATTTTAAGTGGGTATTTTTATTAATTTCAACTTTGGTAAATATTAAAATATTGTATGGCTCTAGAGTCACCCTTTTTTCCTTGAGTCCCAGATCTACTACAAGGTTATATCACTTCCAGCAAAGACCTGCCTTCCCTGGGCTTTGGTTTCTTCCCATGTAAATGGGGGAAAGAATAATACCTACCTTATGGGGTATTGTGAAAAGTAGGTAATAAGTAATCCATGTAAAGTATGGAACATGGTCAGCAATCAGTGCATTTATCTATTCCTTTGTGACTATAGACCTAATAATGAAATATCTAGAAGTGAATATCCCCTATAATTTTTTGTCAACTAAGTAGAAAAGTTAGAGTGAAAATGTAGGAATTAATCACAAAGTGTGAATCCATAAAAGATATGTGAACCTCAGGATCAAACACATGCAATCAACCAGTTTTCAGACTTATATTTTAAAGCTTAACTTTTTTTTTTTGACAGAATTGAAAAGTCCTAAAATCAGGATAAACCACAGCCAATTTCACCACTTTCCTTCCTGTAGTCTCCTCTTTGAAGATGTGTATATTATTTTAAATAGTTCTTCTTACTTTTTTATGATACAAATAATACATGTCCACTATGAACTAAGATACAAAATAGCACTAAATAGACAAAAAGAAAAAAATACACATTACCTACATATTCATTACCAGAGATCAACACTGCCAATTTGGTGTGTGCCCTTTCAGATCATATTTTATGAATTTTTAACAATGTAAATAATTAATGTATATTTTATACAAAACTAGATAACACTATTCATGCTATTTATAATGATTCTTTTATTTATAATCATACAAAATGATTTTCATGTCAAGAAAAACAACTTTTAAAGTATTACTTTCAATGGCTAGTTCTTACAAATTTTTCAAAATTTCCTTATAACTAATGTTAGATATTTAATTAGTTTCTGGGTTTTCTCTCTTATAAACAATGCTGACTGTAAACAATGCTAATAGTTTTGCATATGCTTGAGATCAGTTGCTAAAGGTAAAAGGTTTTAGGCTTTTGACACACAACATAGCTGTACTCCAAAAATCCTATACAGCAGCTGCTAGGTTTTGGGTGCTTCCAATGGGTTTCTACAGGCATCAGGAAAGTGACCACCAACCGGTGTGGGTGTAAGATTACTCCAAAACGGTGATTTTCCTTTTTTTAAACAGCTAAGAAGTTAAACAGAACCCAGAATAACTTGAAGCATTTTGCTTCTGTTGTAAACCCAATGTCTTGATCATGTGTAATATAGGACCAGGAAATAAAGGAGTTAAAACTGAAAGCCTGTCTGACAGATATTTAAAGAATGATGTATCATTGTTCTGGTTTAAAGCAAGAAAATTGTATGAATAATTCATCCCTCCCCCCAACAACAACAAAAAAAATGTTTTTACACTTTCAAATAGGTGTTAAAATAGGAAATGTTTTACCAAAAGTAAATAACTGGAGTGTAAATTTCTCTTCCTGCTGAGACAGAAAAGGTTCTACACCACAGCTGGGTTAGGAAATACGATGTACTACCAGAAAATATTCTACAAGAATGACCTCTTTGCATTTAAAAACTCAAAGAAAACCTTCAGTAGACAACGAACCAGTTCCATTTAATATTTATGCTACATGAAGGATGACCACCCTGCAGCAGATTTTTCCTTTTCTAACTACATTGAGAGGGAAGGTTTCTGATGGGGGAAACATATTGCTTTTGGTAAGCTCATCAGTGGTTAGGTCTTAAGGGTACCACTTCATAGTCTACAAGGAGGTCATTTCTAAAACAAGGTCTAAAGCCTTACTATTAATAATAGACTAGCTTAAATTCTGTCTCCTGGCCTCAATCAAACTCAAACATCTCTTTATTCTTTTCTTGAATTTCAAAACCTAAAGCGGAGTGACACCCTCACTTCCTCTTTTTTTGAGAAGTAAATTCAAGATACTCCTTAGGGGATGTTGGTTAAAAAAATTACTGTTACTGGCATTCTCTGGTTTTGATGGTTATTCATCCAGTAAGACACACAATCAAATGCTCTCTTAGAAGAAAAGGTTCACATCTAGCTAAGTCTTTAGGATTCCATATGGTCCATCTGAGAACAGGGAAATCAAACTATTATGAATTCCTAAGTTCATAGGAAACATTCACATACATTATCCTATTGGGTATTTATAACAACCCTAGGAGGTAGGTGTGACAGATTAAGGTTACCCCAATGTAATGAGAGAGGAAACTGAGTTGCGGTAAGATTGAGTGGATTCTGAAAGGGCATAGCACTAAGTGGTGGAATCAGGAGTCCAATCTACTTTTCCTTTTATATGTGTTATATTCAGGAAAAGTTAAATTTAGTATCTTTCATTATCCAAGATTTCTAACTAAGGAGCATTACTTCTTTATTGTGTTTCTGAAGTTCCTCCCAATATTTCATTACCTTTAAATTATACATAATTGATTACAGCTAGTGTTTTTCCTTAAAAAAAAATCCTTTTATGCTAAGTCTGATTCTGGATAATTCTTGACCGTGCCCGCTGTATTTGTGATGAGTTAGAGGCTATGTATGCCAATGACTCAGTGGAAATACTCAAGTATCATTTACAGTCAAGTTGATATGATCAGTATTATTTAAATTTAAGCCCTTGCTTATAATAGAGCTGAAAATTGTTCTGAATATATGACAACCCAAAGGGTAAAAGATCTTTCCTTTGCATTGATTATTGTATCTTTATCTGGACTGATGAATGAACACACCATTTAGTTTGAAGTTCCTTGAAATGATAGAACTAATCTATCTTATGTGGTATCCTTGGAGCACAGTCTTTATGAATATGTCTCCCCAACATCCAAACATAAAAAATCACTTTTCTTTTCTCTCCATATTTGCTGAAGTTGAGATATGCCTCAGCAATAGTTTTTTTTTTCCCCTAACTATTGTCTGCACAATTGTTGGCCAATTATCCTAGGCTGCAGTGAGGTTTACAATACTCCTCTCTATCAAAGGACTTCCCCACCAACCCCTAATTGCTTTCGCAACTTCACCCTCTTTTCCTTTCTGGAGCTGCCATAAAATTTGCCTTTGACCACCTAGTGTTCAGTTTATCAGTACTCCTGGTACTATCACTTGGATCCTTTTTTTCAGTCCATAATAGTCAAAGCTGTACAACAGAGCAGGAACATGAGGACCATATAAAGACAGAAAGACCATGGCAAAGGCACCTGGGTGGCTCAGTTGGTTAAGCATCTGCCTTAGGCTTGGGTCATGATCCCAGGGTCCTGGGATGGAGCCCTGCATTGGGCTCCCTGCTCCGCGGGAAGCCTGCTTCCCCCTCTCCCACTCCCCCTGCTGTGTTCCCTTTCTCTCTCTGTGTCTCTGTCAAATAAATAAATAAAATCTTTAAAAAAAAATGTGTTCCTTCTCACAGATTACCTTTTCTATTAAGTTGAATCAATCTGGCCAGACAGTGCAAATCTCTCACTCCATTTTTTCCTTCATTTTGAAATCCCAGTAGTGACTAAATCCTGTTAATGCCACCTCTGAGTGTCTTGGGAATGTATACTCTCACTGCCAATCATGTTACCACTTCCTTGATCAAGAACTCCATCACCTCTGGCCTGGACCACTGTCCCTTCACATGCTTTCCCTTCTTCTTACTTCTTCCCATCAGTCTGTTCTCCACAAAATCATAGAGTGACTTTTCTAAAAAGAAAATCCCATCATGCCATTCCCTTAATGAAAACCTTTCAGTCTCACCCTTTTACTTATAGCAATTCAAATCCATCCAGAGTCAACTGCACGGGAGCTCTGTCTCCACTGTTCCTTCAGAATCCCTGAACAATACCAAATGAGTAAGGTTTTTTTGTTTTGTTTTGTTTTGTTTTTTTGCATATGTTTTAGATGCCTTTCTCTCAGCTTCACCATCATTTGCCCGGTGAGTTTTTGTTGACTTTTTATTTAGAACTAATTTTTAAATTACAGAGAGGTTGTAGGAATAACACAAAGATCTCCTATATATCCTTTCCTAGCACTTTCATTCATTCATTAGTTAATATCCATTCCCAGGAGTACCTTCTATGGTCCTAACCCCATCCTGTGAAGTTCATTTCCTCCTCTTCTGTGAGTTGTTCTTTTTTTCTTCCCTCTTTATTGTGATTGCACTTTCTATACCATTCTGTGCTTTGTTTATCTGTCTGCATGTCACTTAATAGGCCAAGTTCCATAACAACATGGGCAATGCATCACCAGGGACCAGTGCAGAGCTTACCTGCAGCATAGTACCAAAGAAATATGCGCTGAGTAAGTGAGTGAATACAAACTCTTATGATCAAGAAATTAAAAAAAGACATCAGGGTAGGTGGGTTTTGTTGTGTGTGTAGTTTTGGTTTTGTTTTTGTCATCCTATAAATTGAGTCAATGCCACTAGCTTTTCTCTATTCCAAAGGAGCCAGGAAAAAAAAAAAAAGAAACAAAGAATCTGTTACTGTGAAGAGACATCATGACCCCACTCCTGGGTGAATCTGCCAAGTTCATAGAGGTACTTGAGAGGAGATAAGCTCAAGAGGAGAGAACCCCTGATGTGCTACATGATGGTGCAAGGGAAAGATAGTGCCGAATGTGCTACATAGTCCTTGACAGGCATGGAAGGGACTATTTATCTCTCTTGGGGAAACCTATAAATTCCTTGCAGAACTAAGAGAGTTCTCAGGCAATGAAGCGAACAGCCTTATCAGCAGGAGGCAATGTGAAGTACCTGAGGCCCTGAAAGGTAAAAGAACAGACCTAGAGTCACATCTACCTGTACAGACCATATTCAGGGATGTCACATAGATCAACCTACTATGAATGGGAAGAGGTTTGGAAGAATATGGTTGTGATTCAGGCTGTGAAAATTTACCAGTGAAGAAGATGCCTAGGTACTTGCTGATTTGCCTTCACTCTGGGCAAAATTTTCTTCCCATACATAGTAGCCCAAATGCTTCCAAGTTTGTAAAGTAGGCTAGTGTGTAGGGACTACAGAGGGGTACCTAAGACCCAAGAGCAACCCAGTGTATTTTCAAAATAAGCTCATTTACAGCTCTATCAAGTGTAAATAGTATTTCAGATTTGTGGCCTTAAAAAGCAGTCAGAGAAAATGCACTCCAGGAGAGGAACCTAAGGAACACAGAGCTAGTGTCAGGAGTCAGCACTCTTAACATCAGCACTAGCATGTCAATGAGCTGAAGCAGCTATCTCCTAATGAGGATCTTGGGAATAAAAAACAAGTTTATATAGGAACTACTTTGGATGAAGGGGCAGTAAGCTTACCGAAATAAATGTATAAAATTCTGAGTGTTCAACAAAAATGGAGCCTGAGTGTTATGCTGGGAATTTTATGAGGAATTTGTCATTCCTTTTGCCTCAGAAATAGATATCATGACTAGACTGTTAGTAACATGCAGTGATGGAAATGTTTCAATAGATTGCATCCAAAAAGAAAGTCAACCCTCAGCAAACATTTGTTGGGAATTTTCTAAATGGTTTTCACAGTTATAGAAGACAATTTCCTGTTTTTAGGTCACCCATTTTGCCCACCCTTCAAATACCCCCTTCTCTGGCAACCATCATTCTGTTCTTTGTATCTATGAGTTGGTTTTGTTTTGTTTTGTTTTTCTTAATTCTGCATATAAGTGAAATCATATAGTATTTGACTTCTCTATCTGAATTCTTTCACTTAGCATAATATCTTCAAGATCCATCTATGTTGTGGCAAATGGCAATATCTCATCCTTTTCATGAATATTTTTAATATTATAATAAGATTGACCATTTTTAAATAAAATTGGGGTTTTTTTGCTATTGAGTTGTATGACTTCTTTATATATTTTGGATATTAGCCCCTCATCAGATATAGGACTTGCAAATATTTTCACCCATTCAGTAGATTGCTGTTTTGTTTCATCGATGGTTTCCCTCACCATGAAAAGCTTTTTAGTTTGATGTAGTTCCATTTGTTTATTTCTGCTTTTGTTGCCCCTGCCTATGGAATCAGGTCCAAAAATATATCACTAATACTGTCAAGGAGCTATATTTTCTTCTAGGAGTTTTATGGTTTGAAATCTTACGTTCAAGTCTTTAATCCATTTTGAGTTATTTTTTAAATACGGTACAAGACAGTGGTTCAGTTTCATTCTTTGCATGTAGCTATCCAGTTTTCCCAACATTTATTGAAGAGACTGAAGAAAATGTCCCATTGTATACGTCTCCTTTGTCATAGATTAATTAATAATATATGTGGGGGTTTATATGAGCTCTCTATTCTGTTCCATTGATCTATGTCTCTTTTTGTGCCAGTACCATACTGTTTTGATTACTATTGTCTTGTAGCATTGTTTGAAATCTGGGAGTATGAAACCTCCAACTCTATTCCTTTTCAAGATTGCTTTGACTATTTGGAGTCTTTTGTGGTTCCATAGAAATTTTAAGATTATTTGTTCTATTTCTGTGAATAATACCATTGGTATTTTGTTAGTCTCGATAAATTTAAGAAGACTGAAGTCATGGGCCACATGGATAGCTCAGTTAGTTGAACGTCCAACTCTTGATTTTGGCTCAGGTCATGATCTCAGGATCTGGAGACTGAGCCCCACATTGGGCTCCATGCTCAGCAGGGAGTCTGCTTGAGATTCTCTCTCTCCCTTTCCCTCGGCCCCTCCCTGCTGCATGTGTACTCTCTCTCTAAAATAAATAAATAAATAAATAAATAAATAAATATTTTATAAAGCTCTCTAAAATAAATAAATAAACCTAAGATTTATTTTAGAGAGAGAGAGAGAGAGCACACACATCCATGGGAAGGGCAGAGGGAGAAAGAGTCCCAACTCTCTGTTTCTGCCTATTATGCAAATTGGCTATCTATCTCTGTCTTAAAGGAGTGACTCTATGTAGGAGATGAACCTTTTTGTTTAACCTTCCTCTAGTTCTTTGTTATCTCTCAAGCTATCTCTTTGATTGTTTCAGACCACTGGGGTCCAGAAATGTAATCCCCCCTAATTACCTGATGCTGGCACTCAAGAGGTGTGCCCTGTGTGGGTTGTGTGCACCCATTGGCTCTGGCTGGTCACGTGAGTGATGCTGCTGGAGAGGGGCAGGGGTGCTTGCCCACCAAGTATGAAGGTACCATGTGATCAGCATGGGGCAGGGGCATGTGGGGCATGACCATGCAGCGCAAGCTACAGGGCCAGGGGAAGGGGGAGGTCTACTTGCATGCTGCATCTAGCAGTATCACATAAGTTGCACAGGGGGAAGTGGGGCTGCTCATCCACTACATCCTGCAGTGTGATTCAAGCAGCTGGGACTGGGACTGCTCACCTGCTGCTGTTAGATGGTTAGAGTGAGGGCACAAAATGGCACTCAAAAGCACCAGCAAGGTAGACAGAGCCCATAATAATGTCATCTGCCAGCATTTCATTCCCAGAGAGAATCTCAACAGACTTCTACTCCTTTGGCAGAAGCTTTAAGTTTAGCAATTTCCTTCACCTATCTAGGCTCTTTTCAAAGTGCTGCTTTTTGTGCTGAGTCCTGGGGACAGTGGGTCTGTGCACAACCCCTTTTAGAATGAAAACTGTTCCCTGGGTCACCTGGGTGGCTCAGTCAGTTAAGCATCTGCCTTTGGCTCCAGTCATGATCCCAGGGTCCTGGGATCAAGCCCCGTGTTCAGGGAGCCTGCTTCTCCCTCTCCCTCTGCTGCTCCCCCTGCTTGTGCTCTCTCACTCTGTGTCAAATAAATAAATAAAATCTTTAAAAACAAACAAAAAGAATGAAAACTGTTCCCTACAGCCCTATGTTTCCCCTGAATATAATTTCCATTGGTTTTCAAAGCCAGATGTTTTGAGGACTTGTCCCTCTGGTGCAGGACCCAAGGCTAAGGGTGCCATGTGGGATACTTGCTCCTTAGGGAGAAGTTCTATTCATATTTTTGTTGTGGTTGTTTGAAATCCCTCCTGATTATGGGTCACTGTAGGGGGCAGTGGTGAGTGTACCATCTCAGCCTCTCCCACCCTTCTTGGTGTGGCACTTTTATCCTTTGCTGTGGAGTAGGTATCCAACTAGTTCTCAGGGTTTTGTTTTGTTTTGTTTTTGTTGTTGTTGTTGTTGTTGTTTTCCCAGAGGGAATAGTTCCATATAGAGCTGTATATTTGTTGTGTCTGTGGGAGGAGGTAAGTTCAGGATCTTCCTACAATGTCACCTTTTTTTTTTTTTAATTTTTTAAAGATTTATTTATTTATTTTAGAGAGAGAGAGAAAGCACACAGAGTGGGGGAAGAGGCATAGGTAGAGGAAGAGAGAACCTCAAGCAGACTTTGTTGAACATGGAGCCCAATGTGGAGCTTGATCTCACGACCCTGAGATCATGACCTGAGCCAAAATCAAGAGTTGAACACTTAGCCAACGGAGCCACCCAGGCATCCTTACAATGTCATTTTGAACCACCTCTCTGTATTTTGTTTTAAAATGTAAGTCACGATTTAGAGAACCATGTCTGTAATAATAAATAGTGAATATGAAGAATTTCCATGGACAATTGTATTAAATGCCAGAAAATAATAAGAACTAACATTAATTCTTTACTATGCCCTTGGCTCTAGGTTCTGTACTTTATACTTGAAATACAATTTTGAATAATTTCTGTATACTGAAGGTATCAAATACCTGCACAGTATGTTAGAGATGAAATTTTAAAAGTATAAGCACTTCCAAGATTGTAAACACTCAACTTGCCAATACCTTGAAATAAAGAAATTGCCATCTGCTCAGGATCCCTCCCTGCCCTCATTCTTCCCTGCCCACAACTCTCCCGGCAACATGGGGATCTGAGTGATCCAATATCCCTTTCTCAGCAGTTCTTATTTTTCCCCTTAAGAGTTCTGTGCAATTCATGAACCCTCTACACCCCTCATGACTTCAGTACTTTATGGCTCATTTGGTGCTACCTCAGAAAATTTCCCTCATATCCATAAACTTTCCCTTTATTAGATGCTTTTTTCTGTTTCCAGCTCTTATCCTATTACCTTAGGAATATCAATCCACTTTTCTATCATTTGTTCTTCTTCTTTTCTGTTACTCATTCCATTTTCAAAGCAAAAATGAGCTTAATCATTTTGATAAATGGAAGAGTATCTACCACTAATGTTATATTGACAGAAAGAAGGGAAAACTCATATATTGTGAAGCAAAATTGCCCAGTACAATGAATCCTACTCCTTTTAAGTATAACCAGAATTTCTCTCTAGAATCTACATGAAATTTTGTATCCACATCCTGATCTTCTAATTATACCACTTTTGTCCTAGGCTTCATAACTGAAATAAGCTAATTCTTGGTCTTTTTTTTTCTATTTTAAAATATAAAATAGTATTTTCTGCAATATCTCCTATAAATTAATATTATTTCCTTTACACTATGAGTGAAACAATTTTATGGGCTAATCTAAGATCCTAACCCACTTAGAAATCAATTGTTCACCAAAATGAATTCTGTGCTCTAAATAACTAATTTATAAACACACTGTTTTAATGCAATCTCTTTGTATGCTGGAAACTGAATATGAAGATAAAGCATATTATGATATTGTTATGGAAATGATGCCATGGAATATATAACTAAACATTATAGATGCTTTTCTAAAACCATTAATTTTTGTACTAGAAGAGTTATGCTGTCATATGTGCTTATTTTATCCATAAAATTCTTATCAGTTTCCTTTGCAGTTGAAATGTTTAAGAAAATTAACTCTAATATATAAAAATATATTAAGAATGTAAGATCTTCTCAAAGCCTAGTTTTGATATTCCCAGTAGCATGTCAAAAATTCTCTATAAATTCTGTTGTTCTAATGACTTGAAAATTACGCTGAGGCAGGCAAGCAATCTATACAATAAATAATAAATTAATAACCCACCTAATTTTAAAAAGGGATTCAAGTCAGCTTAGCAGAAAGCATTTAATTAGCCAAGATGCAATGAATTAAGTATGAGCAAGAAAAAGGAGTAAAGGAGAAGGAAAGTAAGATGGGGAGAACAGGTAAATTCATACACAGATACATGCCATGAAATATTTGGACTATAAGTGGGCCTCTAGATTGGGTTCTTAGAGTTCTAGAAGCTAATTTAAGAGAGAAAAAAGAAAATGATCAATTACAAGATCCACAGTGTTTACAAAGTAAAAACTAGCCTAATGGTACTTGTCTAAGTATACTAAAATCCTAAAAAGATCAGTGTCTTCAATGATATTCTTAGACTAATCCCAATGATAGAATCTGTAGTGCTGGGAGTAGATATCCTCCGTACAAGTAGATGGAAGCACTTCAAAGCTTAGTTGGATAAAACCAGCTCCATGGGAGCTATTAAAGTGCTATCTAGGAAAAGGGTCCTCCAATGGACTTATTCCTGAACTGTTAGATCATCTATAAGAATATATGGACTAATTATCTTTCAGTAAATCTTACCTAAATATTCATTCCCAGTCCATGTTTTGAAATGTACTGAACATCACCAATTCCCATGCCTGGATCCAGCTACTTAATATGGCTGGGGAAATATAGGACTTCATGCTTTAATAAGCAGTGAAGCTTAGGGAAGCGTTCTGGGTATGAAATTGCCATTGAACAATCTAAGCAGATTACTTCTGCTTTCCAAAATAAACAAGTGTTGATATTATCCTAAAATGGAAAATGATATTATAAATACTTACTGAAGTGAGTAACATTTAATGCTATATAAATTCAGTGGCACAAGTGACCTACTGGTTAAACAAAAACATACACAAAAACAAGGCACTAGAAAATTGAAATTTCTATGTTTATTTTCTCTTCTAGTAAATATGAAATTGGCTAAGTTTATATACAGCTTTTTAAAAGAGCCATATTGTATCTATTTTCTTTAATAAGATGTCTACCCAAAAAATAACATTATTGTACAAATTGGTACTTTGTAATCTCTTGAAACTAAATGAAGTTTACTCTTCTAAATTCCCTAGGTACATTTCAGAGGATTATGGCTTTCAATCTCAAATTTATCTAACAGTGCTTTTTTGTTTTATTTTTTATCAATTTGCTCCACAGAAATGAAATATAATAAGTTAAGCTTTTAATGTATTCTGTCACTGAAAGTGAATTCCTTTTAAAATCCTGACTGCATTACTCATTTGCTAAATTGTCCTAAAACTTTGTATTACTTCTTTATCTCCATTATGATAAGGATAATAAATGAAGTAAACCATACTATAAAAGAGAACTTTCTTTTTATTTCAGGTATTTAACTTTAAAATGTCATCTTTTACAATAAATTTATAAAACAGTATAATATTGTCAAGATTCAGATTTTAAACAGTGTCTTTCTGTTCTTGTTACATTTGTTAGAAATGTTTTTATTAAGCTGGGAGCATGTGGGCTAAAGCCTCATCAGATCAAGATTGGGGATACAGGTCAGTCAGTAACTGAAGGGGATTGACAGGCTTCCAATATATAGCTAAAATGAATCCATTCTAATATTTATGATCACCTACTAGGCCAAGAAAATTATGAATACCAAGGATACAATTATTAACTAGGAGATAAGGTTCATGTTGTCACGAAGCTCATAACCTAATGGAAGGTTGATGCATTTTTAAAAAACCACAGACTGTGTTAAATGCAATAAAGACAATAAACAGATACTGTGAGAAGAATAACAAGGGATATCAAATTTGGATGGGTGGGACAAGGCCACTCTGAGGAGGGGATATGCTTCAGCTTTACCAGAAAGAGAAGGAATCAATTACGCAGTATAATCTAGGAAATATATAGAAAGTAGCAAGACCCTGAGACAGGTAAAAACTTGATATATTTTAGGAAGTGATGGAGCCAAGGTGGTTGAAGTTTAGTGAGCAATGGAGAGTCAGGAGATGACTTGGATAGAGGCCAATCATGTAGGGCCATGAAAGTCCCACTAAGATCCTTGATTTTATTCTAAGGAAATGGAAAAATCTATTGGAGGACTATAGGAGAGTGACAAGGATAAGGACTGTAGGAGAGTGTCAAGAATAAGGGCAATGCATTTAGAAAACAGAATGAATTAACAAAATTAAGCCTTCCATAATGACCCAAGATGCTAGTGAGTCTTAAGAAATCATTTTTGAATGAGAGAAATCTCAGATAAACAAAATCAAGTAAACTGGCTATAACATAAAACAAATGTTAAGTTTAGAATATGGACAATCTCTCTTTTATTTATTTATTTTTTTGAGGCTCTTCCTATTGATGGAATGTTTAAGTCTTCTTAATTTCATACATGCTGTCCTAGAAGCCTCTAAGATTCTTAGAACTATGTTTTCTTTCCAAAAAAAAAAAAGACAAAAAAAGTACGAAGGGTAATATAACGAACACTTGTGTTCTTACTATCAATGATTTTTAATTTTTCAGATTTACTCACTTTAGCAATAATGTTCATGTAACACACTTTAGATTTTGACTCCTGCAAAAGCAACCTAAGTAATCTTCTCAAAAACTAAGTCCTCTTTTCCTGGTAGGTAGGCTATAAATCAGCTAAATTTACTAAACTTTGTTAATCAAATTTCAATGTAGCCACTGTTCACTAGGGGTGCAATTCTCAGGTCATTGTACTTAAAACCAAAAACATGTATATAAGAAGCTGTTAAGCACTTGGGTCTGATCTAAATAGTGTATGTGGCATCCTGAAATACATGAGTCAAGAAATGTTCCTGATGGGGTGACTGCATCTAAAATGCCTCAGAGGGGGAATGGTAAGAATGGGGCTGAGCTGAACCTCACCTGAGCTGATATGAAATGACCCAAGAGCAAGAGGAGAGGGTGGGCTCTCCCACTCTGATGGGGCCTTTGTTTCAGCACACAACACTCTGGTTTCTCCATGCATCCTATTTCTGAGGGATGATCTAAGATACAGAGATTGGAAGATGAATCCTGTGCTAGAGTTGTCACCCACCCCCCCCCCCCAAGGCAGAACCTATACCTTGGCCCCACAATTGTCAGCTGACAGGAAGTAAGCCAAAGTCCTCTCAGGACAAAGATGGCATCACCTTTACTTATTATAAGCAATTTTTAGGGGCATGGGACTTTAAAAACATCATGACACGTTTACCTGCAACAAACAGGAAAATTCTTCTGTTGCATACTCAGCTCCAAAACCATGATCTCTTAAGTTCATGTTTGTCCACCATCCCTTTGGCACTCCTCAAACAAATCTACTTTTTCTAAAAAGGACTCACATGCAGGAGTGTGCACATCCTGGAATGACAGATATTCCCTGATATCATATGTACAGATATTCCCTGATTTCATATGTACAAGTCAAAGAAAATTCGTTTCACAATGTCTGCTATATGGGGGAGACTGTTGGAGAAATTACTTCAAGGACCTAACATCTTAAGTTCATGGGCTTACATGCCATTTCAATTTATAGCCCTGTGAATAACTGTGACAACTACCAGATGAGCAGAAACATTTGAAGCCCACTTACATTCAGTATCTTCCTCTCCACATTCCCCAAATGAGAGAAACAGAATATAAGCAAACACTAATTAACAGCAACTACTAATTGACACAGATACAACTACTTTCATAATCTATTCACTATCTTAATAATCCTTTCATCACAATTGATCTCTTCGTGGCTGAGGTTTGAGACCAAATCAGAAGAATACTACTCTGGTTTCTCTTCTATGAAATTAAAAGAAAAGGTTCAGATAGATGTTTTCAGAGAAAATATCTTCATTTTTTAATAATATGATGCCAACAATATTGTAGTCTCTATAAAGGTGGAGACCATGTCCAGCCTATTTGTCAACGGCACCATATAACTTCTGCATGGTAAGTGCTCAACCAGTATTTGTTGAATTAATGCTGGGTGATATGAAGTGTAACATGGTAATTTGACATATGGAAAGTATGTATTGAATGTGGATAACATACTATTGGTAGTTTACTTTTATGGAAGTATTTCATTTTCATTAAAAATAATTTATGTAGATTTCCACCTGCCTCACCATTTCCTTTTTGGTTGCTATTATCCTACATCAGCATGAAGTCAGAGACTGAAAACTGATTTACTTTCACATGTTTCCTGCTATAAAATCATAGCTCTGAGTTTGAGAAGCAAAAATGTGAATTTGGAAATGATGTTTTAGAGGATAAGCACACACACACACACACACACACACACACACACACACACACTTTTAAGTACCCAAATCCTCAAATTGCCCAGCATTGCCAAATATGGTGCTCTCCTCCACTGATGAATACAGGATTGTACAGGGCTGTGTTCTAGGATCTGGTTATTCCCCTTTTAACTCAAAATCTCTGTCTTATTAAAGAAAATGCACAGCAATAACTTTCTTTAGAAAAGTACTGCCAATACTATAAGTTATCAGATCAATCAAGACATTGTAATGTAAGAGCTATATTTTCTTGTTTTCTCAGTATGACTTCTTTTAAGCAGAATTCTTTTGGTGTAATCTGACTACATAAGTACTGAAAGAAAGCAGTGCATAAAAATAGAACAAGACATTTGAATTAAAAAAGATAACTTTTTGAAATTGATAGTAATCTATACATTGATAATTCAAAGTTTCTCTTTATAAATATAAATGCGTGAATGCACATGCACGTGCGCACGCACACACACACATGCACACCTACACTTATACATTCATTGAAAATATACTGAACATATTTTATGCACCAGGTCCTGGTTTTGGTTCTGAGAAGACAATGATAATCAAAAGCAGACATGATCTCAGGTCTTCTCAAGCTTGCAGTCCAGAGGGCAGAAAAATTTTAACGAAATAATTCCACAGCAAAATGTAAACTCAACACTGCGACCAACCATGGAGATATATATAGTATGGTTACAGCTCATAGTAGAGGCATGTGGCTTTGTTGGGAGGACTGGAAGAACCTGTTTTATTTAGGGACAGGGGTTCTCTGGTATATGAACAAAGTGGAATCTGAAAGATTGAGGATACAATCCTCAAACAATGAAGAGTCAGCAGACACATAAAACTAGCTGCAATTCCTCAGGCATATAATTAGGGGTCCTATTCTTCATACTTCCCAGAAGTCTGTAGAATCAAGCCACTACTATCTATAGCAGCAACCTCTGTAGAGTACTCTTATAACGACTTCTCCTTCTTTTCTTGTTCACTTTCCCTACTCCTTTGCTGCTACTTCCTTGCTCCACTTTCCAAATAAAAACCCTACAAAATTCTTTGTCTCATGTTTTTCTGAGAACTGAAAACTAAGACATTAAGCATGACATGGGTGAAATAAGAACAAAAATGTATAGGTCTGATAGGCATTTTGTTTTTAAAGGTGGGAAATAACTAGACTTGTTTTTCAATAAGATCTTTCTGGCTGCAGTGCAGAGAACAGATGAGGGCAAGAGGGGATGAGGTTCAGAAGTTATTAACATAGTCCAGGTTGAGAGAGGATGGTGGATTACACCGGAAAGGAACCATAGTGATAGAAAGAAGTGGATGGATGCCAGAGCTATTTAGGCAATAAAAGTAGCAGGGTTTAATAATGAAAGAATAGTGTCAAGGATGACTCCTAGTTTTTTTGGCTTGTATAACTTGATGGATATGGTACCAATCACTGAGCTATTGGGAGCACTGAAGAAGTTTGGGGCAGAAGGGGGGAAGTCACAGGAATACTTTAAAATCTAGGTCCAATCTCAGGTATCTTGGAGATTATCTTGTAAGAATTACAAAGTGGGCAGCTAAATATATGATTCGGGAACCCAGATGAAAAACTTAAGCATTTCTGACCCATCTTTATTTTGGTGGTGATGGAATCCATGAACCTTGGATTACATATAATTAGGTCTTAAGGATTTCCAACCGAGTCTTGAGGAAGCTGGATTGGAAAAAAGAGACTAAACAGGTCGGGGCAGAGGAATGGGATGAATATCAAAGGAATGTTTCACCATGGAAGCCAGAGGAAGAGGGTATTTCACAAAGAAGGCAAAGGTGTATAGTACCTATCACTACTGGAGAGGCAGGTCAGGTTATTGTGATAGACCGTGTTATTGGTCCCAATTCACCTCCCCATGCATCCACATTCTTTACTATGTAACTTTGCAGTTTCATTCACTAAAAGAGGAAAAATACATTTTTCCATTTGAATTTATTTGGCCAAGTGACTTTCTTTGGAAAAATAATGAAGGCAGAATCGATGGCATACAGTTTCTGAGCATTTCTACTTGCCTTCTTGCACTTCTGCTATCCTCATGAGAAGGACATGCCTGGTCTAGCTAATGAATCCCAGGAGGAAGAGACTGTGGAACAGAGCCCAATGGTTCAGCTGATGCACAGATGTAAGAATCAAACAAATGCACAGTGTTGGGTACACCTCAAGTTTTATCACTGTTTACTATGCAGTATTGTCTTGACAGTAGAAAACCAACACACTGACTGAAAACTTATATGCTAGATTAAGAAAACAGTTCACTGACTGGTATAGATCAGTTTTGC
Organism: Halichoerus grypus; assembly: GCF_964656455.1. Lineage (NCBI taxonomy): Eukaryota > Metazoa > Chordata > Mammalia > Carnivora > Phocidae > Halichoerus > Halichoerus grypus. Next base: position 99,489,681 of record NC_135721.1, read on the forward strand.
TATGGAGAAAACAAAAAGAGACAAGGTAGTAAGAGAAGTGCATGGATTTGAGAGAAGTTGGATGTGGCTTATATGTCTTAAATGGCTGAAGACTACACCTAAAGAAATTTTCATGGGAATAGAAAGATCCTAAGAAAACGGAGAAACTGATTATCCAATACAAAGAGGGAAGATATGATAGACGCTCCTGGAGAGATTAGGTAACGTGTTATAGGAGTTCATATTAATGATGACATAGGTCAAGGTAAGGCTGGCAGTTCTTATAAAGGAACCAGAGTGCTGGGTTCATGGGCACTGCTCCCAGGTAATAGTGTAAGTTTTTCTTCATGCTGTGCTTATTTCCACAAATATGAAACTCAAGTAAAGTGAAATTAAAGTTTGGTAGCATATATTCTTTTTTTTTTTTAAGATTTTATTTATTTATTTATTTGACAGAGAGAGAGGCACAGCAACAGAGGGCACACAAGCAGGGGGAGTGGGAGAGGGAGAAGCAGGCTTCCCGCCAAGCAGGGAGCCTGATGCGGGGCTCGATCCCAGGACCCTGGGACCGCGACCTGAGCCGAGGGCAGACGCTTAATGACTGAGCCACCCAGGCACCCCATGGTAGCATATATTCTTAAGTGTCATTTACAGTGATAGAAGATCTTACCATTCTTTAATCAAAGACCTCACTAGTGGAAAATACAGAATAAATCTTCTGTCCCTCATACATGGGGTCTAGTATAGAATGCTGAAAATATTATAATATTAAAATGAATAGAAATACAATTGACCTTTGAACAACATGAGTTTGAACTGCACGGGTCCACTTGTATGTGTTTTGTTTTGTTTTTTTTTCGATAAATACAGTACTTAATTCTAAATGTATTTTCTCATCAAGATTTTCTTAATAACATATTCTTTTCCCTAGCTTGCTTTATTGTGAGAATACAGTATATAATACATATAACATAAAAAATATGTACTAACTGACCATTTGTATTATTAGTAAGGCTTCCAAGTCAACAGTAGGCTATTAGTAAAATTTTTGGGGTAGTCAAAAGTTATATGTCGATTTTCCACTGCTCAGGGGGTTGTCACTCCCAATCCTCCTATTGTTCAAGGGTCAACTGTAAGTAAAAGAAGATGTTCCTGTCTGCAATCAGATGAGTTACTTATTATTTAGTTTATCATGAAATATTTTTTAAAAGATAACATCAGTTTTGATGTTGACTGGATTTTATCCTTTATTTTTATTAATTATAAAATAACTAACTAGAACACTTCAAATTCTGATGATAGTAAAATGTTTACCATTCTAGTTAATTTTAGGAAATTAACATTTTTATGAAACATGAAATATTCAGATAAATATCAACACAGTTTTACCTAACTTTTAGAAAGTCAGTATAAATTCTAATTTTATGCTGTTTTATAAATCAACTGTTTTTTTAATCCCAAATAGGTTTCTATGATATTATAAAACACATGTGGCAGTTTTTATTCTAGACTTAGACTTCCATACAATATACAATTACAAGGTAAAAAATAAGGATAACTTCCAAAACCAACAGAATACTCAAATTTCTTATAAATATTTCCTATTTTTCAAATTGTTTCAATTTTAAAATTTACCCCAAGATACCACTTCCTCTTAGAAAATTAATGTTTCTTCTTGATCAGAAATAAGCCTAAAAATCAGTCTTTGCAGGCCTATGTAAGATTAAACAAAACACTTTCATATTACTAAAATGAAGTATCTGAGAAAGAAATAGACAATTTAGAATTCATATTTTCTCGACATTTTCTGAATTACATTTTTAGTTACAAATTCCTATGTTTAATTTTGACTGAAAATCTGCACAGCACTCTATTAACTATTCCTATTTTATATTTGTGTGTTTTTTAAGTTCCAAGCAACATCATATAGTAGATTAATCTTTGAAGCTTTCTATGGTTAAAATATATATTTTTTAGAGAGATGGTAATGTGTACCTGAAGGGCATTTTCTTTATTTCTTTTTTTTTAATCTATTAGAAAATCTAAACTGTACAGCTCATATTAAACCATCACCCTTGCACTGAGAAAGTCTGAATGCTTTCTCAAGACAGCACTTGTTCAAACTCTGATAGCAGCAAGTGGGTGGGTGATAGGCACATTCTCATTACTCATGATAAACATGTAACAAAAATGGTAGCATTTTTATCTTTCATGTGGCATCGGCTATAATTCAATTTCTCCCCAAGTAAATGAGGAGACCCTGAGAAAATACTGAAATGTAGTAGTGTTTGTATCACTATGTCATGTGTTGCTCATATAAGACAAGCCCCAAAGAGGTAAAGATAAATTAATGGAATCACAAGAGATCTGCTGGCTAAAATAGTTCCTCTGTGAATGGGTATGAATTCCTATAAATTAATGACTTGGGTGGCTGGAATCAAAACCAAGTTCCATTTTGTGCCATTATTATTAATGTCTACACCCAAGATTTCTATGGATGTATCCAGTTTTTCCTCAGCTGTTCCAGAAAAATCACAGGGCATAGAGGACAGAGATGCTGACTTTCTAACAGCCATTCCTGCTTCCTGCCTAGGAACTGTGCTCTGCTCAGTGCAGCAAGCCAGGGGCAACTCCTCCATCTTTGAAAATCTAAAGGTAATTCAAGTTGAAATAGCATTAACTAGTTTGGAATTGGGGTAGACAACTATAATTTTTACATAAAAGTATATAAACTTCTTGAAATAATATAAAGGCTCTCTAGACTCCATCCTTCTTATACTTAGCAACAAAACATTTGGGTCAATTTCTTTTATTTAACAGTTTTCTAAATCTCTTCAGTATCTCACATAAGTTTTTTTAATAGTCAAATGTAGACATTAAAGGTGACCTCCCTACACGCAGATAAACATACTTCCTACTCCTTAATAGTCCACAACAAATATTTACTGAGCACCTGCTGAGTGTCAGCCACTATATTAGGCACTAGATTCAGTGGTTAATGAGTATTTACTTACTATTATGACAGATAGTAGAAAAATAATAAAAAAGCAACAATAAAATATGCCACAAGAGTGCTTCTATCTTTGAGCATGGCACAGACTGAATGGAGGAGATGTTCAGGAAAGGTTTCCTTGAGCAGATAACGCATGCTAAGGGATGAATAGGAATTAACAAAGTGAAAGGGACAGAGAAGAGCACTCAAGACAAAGGAGGACAGCCTCACTGAAGCCCATCTATGACAATTTTATATATCAAGTATAGCTAGTATACAATTTCATTTCATTTCTTTTTTTTTGTAGGGGGGAGGGGAAGAGGAAGAGAGAGAGAATCTTAAGCAAGCTCCATGCCCAGTGTGGAGCCTGACATGGGGCTCAATCTCATGATCCTGAGATCATGACCTGAGCCAAAATCAAGAATAAGAGTGAGAGTCTTAACAGCTTAAGCCACCCGGGCACCCCTCATTTCATTTCTAAGAAGACAATGGTTTTCTTAGAAAGTCATCTCCTTTCCTGGAAACATATGAGAATCACTCGCCTTTCCCCTGAGACAATTCTCTAGAAACTCAATTGGCAAAGTCAGATCCAGAGGCCCAGATTGGTCTGACCTACGATTAACTGTCCCAGTAGAAATGCAAGAGAGATCCACCTAGTAACATTCCTTCTACTGGGAGTTCAGTTTCTCTCCCATTTAGTCCCTAAAACTCTCTGTCTCATGTCCCTCAAAATCTATCCCATTATCCTCACAGAGATGGGAGAAGAGGCAAACAAAGGCTGAAGACCTTTTTTGCTATTACCCGAGGACCTCTGTCATACCTTCTCAATCCCCACCCTTACTGTCCTGAGGTTCTTCCTTGGCCTTTCTTCTTCCACCTCAGCAAGAACCTCAAAGACAAAAGAGATAGCTAAAAAAAAAAAAAAATGGGATTTTTTAATAAAGGCTACTAGGAAATTAAAAGCCTGCTCTTGACCAAGCAATCCTACCGAGGCAAACTTGAATTTGTATTCGATTTAGAAATTTTTTTAAGAAGGGAGTGAGGATTACAGAAACTTTTAAAACCTAACCTAGCTCTCAATCTTTCTCTCTACATTCTAATGTCTCACCACATCCTTATGACTCACAAATAACTCTCACTCTTCATTCTCTTTAGCCTCTATCTTGATGCTCCAACCTTACTGCTCAACTCCCCTGACGCAACTCTTAACCTAAACAGTGAAAGTCATTGTTGCTGGATTAAGATTAAGCTGTGTCCTAACTTCACATCATTTTAGATTGGAGGAATGAAGACAGGAAAGTCCTCACCCCTTCTGACAGGCCAGCTATGGAAGAATGAACCTCAGTCTTCCCAACCTGGATCGTGAAAAGCATTTTACCCTCCTATTCACTGCTATTTATATTGTTTAGGCTGGATAGCAGCATTAGTACTGAGAATGTGATGGGTTAAGTTGGCTTCTGTGGACTATTCTGGGAACACACCCAACATTTGTGGTTTTTATTTTTCTATTGAAAAGTACCTTCTAAGTTCCAAATAACCAACTCACAAATGAGTTTTTGGAATTGAATGGTTTGTAAGATGAGGGATTGACTGCAATTAGAATGAAACAATGTAGATTAGATGAAAATTCAATTGAATTAACAAAAAGCAGAAAGATGAAAGGCTATTCCACAAAAGCCCAGTAATTCCTATGAAAAGATACCATTAGCCAGTAAATTAGGTCCTTTCTGGAATCTACATTAACTCTTTCAGGACACGGGGCAGTAGTGCACTGAGGCCGTAATGATTTGAAAAGTATTCCCAAAATGCCTCCAATTAGCTCCAGCCCTGGGTAAGTCTGACTCATTATTTTACATGAGGCTATGGAAGATACAGTTATCTGATCAAATAACTAAGCATGAGTGCAAGAGAATGATATATATGAGGCAAACATAGTTGCTATCATATCCTTATATGTTATAAACTATACAAACACCCCCCCTTCCCAGTACAAACATCATGGTTCAGAAAATGTAAATTCTTCAACTTTAACCCAAATAGGGATGTTATAAGATTCACTTATTTTCTCCCTTTTAGGTCAAACTATTTATTTGGCAAAAAATAAACTCTTGAAAAAGGTGCTAGAAATTTATTTTACCAACAAGTCCTATTAAATTCCATTTTCATTTTTAATTTTTACATGTCAGCTCCTCTGAAAGAAAAAAAAAAAAAAGATCCTGTAAACATGGGTGGTCACAACAGAAGACAACTACAGGTGTTCCTTGCTCAAAATGGAAAGACAAACTCCTAGAAGTGAAAAACTGAAGCTGCAGGGAAGCCAGAATGGGTATTTCAGTTGACTGAGTTCATGGTGAAGGGGACAGAGTCATGTGACCATCCCCAAGGGAGTCAGTTAACGTTGCTGTATTCCCTGGAAATAAATATAATTTTCCCAATATGAAAGGAGTAGCCATGATATTCCATGCTAGAACTGGAAAAGACTTTAGAGATCATCTGATTAGGGTGTCTTCAAACTATGACAGAGCCCTAGAAGTTAGGATACAACTCTTCAAGAGATGACAGGGGACTCCTCCCACATTTCCTATCTTCTCAGTAAATTTCCTGGCAGTAAGTTTTCATGGGAACAAAATGATCTCTGGTTTCCTTTTTACAAAGCTCTGATCTCAACCACCTGATTCAAGGGTCTCGATAAGGTAAGGCATCTTCTTAGCTAGCCCTACCTCTGCCATACTCGCATAGGTCTATAAAAACATAGAAGGTATTTAGTAATAAGTACATTATGCTTTCCACTGAGTCTACTCAAAGGGCACAAAGCTTTTTAAAAAATATATTGGTAATCTAATTATTTTTAGTTGGAAGTATTTTGGAGGATATGGATAAAATAAATTGGGGCTGAAAAATCCAAGTACGTCACTTTCAGTCATTTCAAAATGCCTGCAAAGGCCCTGATATGATCTCTAGCACAGCCTCCTGAAAAATCAAAGGCTACAAATGATTTCAAAGAAATCTAATGGAGGACATCTAAATGCTATCCACTTAACATTGTTGGAGGAACAGTCATGTCTAAAATGTACCCTACAAAAAAATAAATAAATAAAATGTACCCTACATACTGAGGAAGTAAATGTACTATATTGGTTATCTATTTCTGAGAAATAAATCATCCCAAAATTTAGTGATTTAAAAAAATTATTTATTATTTCTCATGATCCTGTGGACTGGGTGAGTGGTTCTTTCAGTCTGGACTGGAAGTTTGGCTGTGGCTTGGTTTAGGATGGCATCATTGGTTTAGGATGGCATCATTGCCATGTTAGAGGCTTAGCTGGGGCTTCTCTACAAGATGTCTCATCCTCTAGGAGGCTAGCCCAGGCTCGGTTCAGACTGTGAACCAAAAGGTTGCAGCTATAAGGGCAAGCCCAATTCACAAGCATTTTTTAATCCTCTGCTATTTTGAGGATTGTCACAATGGCCAAAGTAAATTACACAGTCAAATTCAAAGCCAGTATGGAGGGGCCTACTCTCTGTGTGAAGATAAAAACATGAACTATGGTGGTTATTTTGTAACAATCTACTACATTTTAAGTTTTTAAAATTGAATCCGTTTAGTCCTGAATTAAAAAAGCTTTTATCTGAAAATACAGTTTCTATGATTTTACTAACATAATTTGTATTCAAAGATTCAAAAATCCATCTTTATGCCTATGTGGCTTCTTGCATACATATGCCTCAGTTTATATCTTCAATATGTCCGTACTACTTTACTGCTATCACAAATTTCCATAAACTTAAAACAATACAAATTTATCCTCTTACAGTTCTGGATATCAGAAGTCCAAAATCAGTTTCACTGAGCTAAAGTCAAGGTGTCAGCAGTCTGTCTTTTCCTGGAGGCTCTGAAGAAAGGATCTGTTCCTTTGTGTGTCCTAGCTTCTGGAGGTTGCCCCTATTCCTTGACTTGTGGTCTCCTTCCCTCACCTTCAAAGCCAACGATGTTGCATCTTTCTATGCTTTTCTTCCATAGTCACATAGCCTCCTGACTATATCAGGGAAAGGTTCTCTGTATTTAAGGACTCCTGTGAAGACATTGGACCTATCCAAATAATCTAGGATAATCTCCATATCTCATGGTTCTTAATCACATCTCTTTGGCCATGTAAGTTATATCCACAGGTTCCAGGGATTAGAATGTGGATCTCAGAATGGCCATCATTCTGACCACCACAATACATCATTGGGAAACTTTATCTAAATAAAATTTCTAAATGCAAATCATATTGAATTGCATTGGAGAAATTGGCTATTTTACAACAAAAACAAAAGAAAACAAAACAAAAATTCTGGCATTTTATGATGGGCTTTCTTAATACAGCTCAAGCTTTTTAATAAAGTTTCCATTACTTTAGAACTTTAAGGTGTAGTTTAAATATTTTAGAACTATTTCCAATACTTTGCCTAGAATTAGTGTCTAGGGCTAAGCACCTTAGCATATGAAAGCAATATATCTAGCCTGTGGCACAGATTTCAATTATGATTTTACCATTTTAAGAAATAAAAGTTGAATTTTCATAGTACAACTGAATTGAATAGAACACACTTTGAGGTGAATTAATGATAATTTATATCAGGTACTAGTCTCTCTCTCTCTCTCTCTCAAAACTGTTAATAATCAAAGCTACATATGACCCTGTTTGCATTTCTAGACTTTCATTAGGATGTTTATTTTCTAACTCACCACAAATGCAACCTTGGAGAAATGACTATATGTGACCATGACTTCATATTTCTGTGATTTTTGAAGTTATTAAAACTTGTCAGCAGTCAGCTCCAGCTCCATTTCTCACAATAGAAAGTCATTTACAGGAATTGTCTCCTTCTTTCTCAAAACTACTGAAATGGGTTCTTATGGGATTCACATTCTGTTTATAAACAACTAAAAATTACCCAGCTACAACCATAGCTCAAAATTAGCTCTGATAAAAATTCTTCCAAAAATGGTTTTATAAAAGGGCCTCATAAATCCTTTATTCAAATCACTATGAACAACCTGTACAGCAAGGTTTTAGGGCAGAATCTTAAGGTAGATGGATGATACTTCTCTATGATTCCAAATACTCTTGTTATATTCTTGTACTCCTATCATTTTTTTTTCTTTTCATGACTGTAATAATCACATACACTGAACTGTGAAGGTAGATGAAGAAGTGTTCCATGACAGGTTAGTAATAACTCTTAAAAGTGTTTGACACATTTTTTTTCTTGTTTGAAACATGTTTTCAAACAACTGCTTTATTTTTCCTGATTTTTTTTTAATCCAATGGACCTATTTTTTAAAACTGGGTGTGAATTTATGACCCATGTGACTGGACTCAAATATTTCATTCTTAAAAAGAAAATGTTGCTGGGGCGCCTGGGTGGCTCAGTTGGTTAAGCGGCTGCCTTCGGCTCAGGTCATGATCCCAGGGTCCTGGGATCGAGCCCCGCATCGGGCTCCCTGCTCGCCGGGGAGCCTGCTTCTCCCTCTCCCTGCCTCTCTGCCTGCTTGCTCTCTCTCTCCATCTGTCAAATAAATAAATAAAATCTTTAAAAAAAAAAAAAAAAAAAAAAAAAAGAAAATGTTGCTTTGTCAAATAATTCCTTTATAAGCATCATATAACCCTTTGGGCTAACAGATAATTTTTTAAAGGTGCAGCAGATTTAATTTTTTTAAATTTGTTTTAGGTAATTTTGATCATTCCTGACTTCTGTCATTGGGAGAATTATCCTTTTTTCTACTTCTTACAGTTCACTATTGCGTATAGTAGAATAAAATCAGCAAATAGGTAAATTCATTATTTATATAGTAATACCACTCCACAACATGGTTTTTAAAGGATAATCAATGAGGTAATAATAAGCCAAATATAATCTTCTCTGAGTTCTCTATGACCCAACACAATTAAAAATATTATTGCTTATGAAGTAAAAATGATTGTTAAAAATGTTTGTATAGGTATACATAATACACTGTCTAAAATAAAGTAAGGTGCCTAAATTAAATTGTACATGTGCTACAATAATTTTACACATACATGTGTGAACATTTACACATACATAAATAATTCAAATTCTGAACTTTCCCTCACTCGAAAATTAATAAAAGTTGAATTTCATTTTGTTAATGATGACAATATATACATGACCAGAAATGAACACTGTCCATTTGCTGGTGAAGCTTTGAAATGAATAAGTCAGATTAATTATTTCTGAGTGATTTGCTTTTTTCTTGCTGAAATCCAATATATTATTAAGATGCCTAGACATTCCTGATAACAGAGCAAGGGGAGCCTTCTGTCAGCACACACAAAGGAGCTGAAGCAGAACTCACAATAGCACACACAAACCAGTATGCTACAAAGGAGCTGGGCCCACAAAGGGCCAAGATGGCAGAAAAAAATCTCAAGAGTGTCGCCCTTCAGTAACAAGATTTTCCACGAGCTCATTAATATTTACCAAAGCCAAGAGAGCTGTTTTTTCTTTCATTTAGCCACAAATGCCTCCTTAAAATTATTCCTATATTGAGACAGCATTAGAAAAATAAACTATGCATATAAAAGAAGGCTCAAATTAAAGACAAGCAGCTTTTAAGATAAGCCTGCCTTCAGTTGAGCATCTGTACCCAGAAGACCATTTACACAAATTAACATATTTTATCTACTGTAAAAAAACATGAAATAATTCACATATGCAAGATTGTTTAAATTACTATCAGGGAATGCTTGGGCATTATTAGCACACCCCACAAAAACATAAGTTCTGATAACCAAGGGAAAGATTTGCCACTTAAAAAGAAAACTAGTTGGAAAGATATTTTTCAATTGCAAGCACGGTTTCATTGAATTATTTAGCAGGATGATCAAGAAATGAATGTTGGATGCAGACAGACCTGGGTATGCATCTGACATTAGCTATGCAGTATTGGGTAAATTACTCCATCTCCCTGAGTCTCAGATTTTCCATCTGTAAAATGGTTAATGAAACCTATCTTCTGTAGTTTTGAGAAATTTAAGAGACTGTGGTCACCAAAAGCTGAATATAGCACATGGCCCACTCAAATCCTTCAATAAATGTTAAAGGTTTAATTATTGCTTAGAAGAACTTTAGAGACCACAGATAATAAAAAACTTACCTATCATCCCACTACCCTGAGAGAACCACAATTAAAAACTGGTGAATATCCTTCTAGTTCTTTCTCTATGTATATGAATAAGCTTATATGTATACTTTCCAACTTTTTATTTTATGGATGTGGAATCCTACTTTGAATTATCTCACTTGCTTCTCCTATCCCCCTCATTCACAACATACTGTGAATATATTTCCCTATCTTTAGCAATTATTTTATATCATTTTAATGCTGATGGTATTTCACAGGAATATAGCACTGTATCTGGGATGCTTCCAATATTTAATCAAGGTAAACAATAGTGCAGTGTATGTATCTGGCAACAAATATTCATATATATCCTTAATCATCTTTTAACCCAAATAACATTATAATAAATATCCCACAAAGGCATGCATATATTGCTATTTCATTCAACCTGAAAACATGCATTTCTATACATACCACTTTTTTCTAATTTTTTAATATTTAATTTTTCAGTGGATAATACCTTTGTCCTACAAGTTGTTTTTATATCAATATAATATAAATAAAAAGTAAATAGTAAAATATCTTGCTCTCATCACTGTGTCTTATTTACACACTTCCCACCACATCTACCCTGCAGGTAACATTGTTATTAATGTAGACAGTCTTTTAGATTTTATCTATTAACATATAAGTAAATATAAACATAAATATTATACCCCTTTATTCCATAAAGGATAGCACAAAATACATACCATGCTATATTTTGCTTTTCCACTTAATAATATGGTTTATTTCTATATCAGTACTTATTTCTCATTCTCTTATTTACAGTTGTATAGTATTCCATTGTATGCTTATACCCTAATTTACCATAATTCTTTTAAACCAGACCCTAATGATTGGTATTTGGCTTCATCCCAACGTTTTGCTCTTGAAAGAAAGTGATTAATATTGTGCATATATTATTTATGTGTACCAACATAGCTTTAGTTCGGACTAATATTCAAAATGTTTATTAATTTGTAGGCCATACTGATGTTTATCATCTGACTATCAGCTCTGTCAGTTAAATTCTTAGAAATTCTTAGAATTACTCACCTAAGTTCCATACACTTTTTAAAAGGAAAAAGAAAAAGATATAACTTTGTATTTCTACTCTCATAGGCAACTTTTTGGACTCATTGGATCTCATTCCCTGCAGCTCCTGTTTGATCTCTGCTACTTTGGGCAGCCCTTCTGCATGTTATGGAGTTTGTGGATTTTATCTGTCTCCTAATTTTACAGATATATTTACTATATTATTCCTCCATAGAACTGAATATTATGATTTAAAAGTTTTATAAATTTTATATGTGAAAAAATTGTATCTGCTGTTGATTCCATTTGCATATTTTAATAATTAGTGAGGTGTATTTTCTAATATATTTAATAACTATTTCTATGTCATATTCAGCAAATTACCTAATTCTATCTTTTGTTCATGTTTCTATTGAAGTATTAGTATTTTCCTTTTTGTTTTCCAACATCATACTCTATATTAAGGTTATTTGTGATTTTTTTATTTCTTAACTCTTTTAATTTTTATTTGGAAATGTTTTGAAGATATTTTTATTTACATCATCTCAATTTTTTTTTTTTTGGCAGAAATAACAGATTCAAGGAAACAAGTAGACTCATTCATTAATTCAAAATGTATCAAATGCCTGCATGTGCCAAATATTTTTCTAGGCACTGGTGACACAGAGGGGATTAAGTTCCAGTCCTCATTGCACTTATATATATATTTTTTAAGATTTTATTTATTTATTTGAGAGAGTGAGCAAGAGAGAGAGTGCACAAGCAGGGGGAGGGGCGGAAGCAGAGGGAGAAGCAGACTCCCAGCTGAGCAGGGAGCCCGATGTGGAACTCTATCCCAGGACCCTGAGATCATGACCTGAGCCGAAGGCAGACGTTTAACCGACTGAGCCATCCAGGCGCCCCGTACTTACATTTCATGAGGTAAAGAAAGAAGGGAAAGGGCTAGAGACTGATAGGTGAAATAGGGTTTGTTTTGTTTTAAGATAGGATAGGAGAAATGAAATTGTCCATTTATTGATTAGAGGTCACCTTGAAGCTAAAGGGAGTTACCAAATATAAACAACTGTTTCTATGACCAAAGTTATTCTCTTGATCAGAAAGAAATGTTTTAGTACATTTTTAGTCTTTAGACATATTTCATCTTGGTTAAATTTTTTGAAATTATTCTGCCTTAATTCTATTTTACCTTTTATAAATGGTTTGACTAAACAGCTTTCAGAAAACTTTTTCAGTGCTCTCCTAAAATACCAAAAAAGCAACCATATTTATCCCTAATTTTCAACCTTGATTCAAGAGATAAAAGAAAACACTTGATAAGGACAAAAATATAGAGATGTGGTGAGAAAATCAAAGTAGTTCACAAATAACTGAAAAACATATACTGGAACTATTATCAGAAGTGGAAGTAAAATTGACCACAAATGCTTACAGAGTCAATAAAATAAACAACTAACACCCAGCATGTATTGCTGTTTTAACAACCTGCACAGGCGAGGGGATTTCTGCTCTTCCAAAGAAATACTTGCCGCTCCCCCTCCCACCCCGACCAGCTACAGAAAGCTCTAAGGGCACAACAGTGACGTAGATTCTGCCGCGTAGCTTTCCTAACATCTTCTCAACAGAAATCAGGTCTAAGTAGGATCGGGGCCCATTTTCTGCTGCAAAGACATACAAGGTCCTGGGTAAGAGCTTTGGTTTCAGAAACAGTTCAATTAGAATAAAATCCCTTAGTGACCATTTATTAAGTATGTGACCTTATGCAAGTCACTTAAACAGTCCGTACGTCAGTTTCTTCATATTAAAAACAAAGGTAGAAGAGCACTTATTTCATACAGTTGTCATGATGATTATGTGAGCAAATCCACACAAAACACTTAAGACTAGGGCCTTGTGCAGAGGGGGGACTCTATTACTACCTATGATTCTCACAAATATTAACTATTATATCACTGTTTTGTGGATATATTTCATGTAGAAAACATAAGGTATAATTGGTATGGCCACTGCCTGAAAATTTGTAAAATACTTCATTGATTATTATTTTTTATTTTTGTTTTTACCATTTAACCCATTTTAGTGTATAATATGGTGGCATTTAGTACATTTGCAATGTTGTGCATTATGCAACCATCACCACTATGTAGTTCTAGAATATTTTCATCACCCCAAAAGGACATCCTGTACCCATTAAGCAGTCACTCCACATTTTCCCCTCTCTCCCTAGCCCCTGGCAACCACTAATTTGCTTTCTGTCTCTATGGATTTCCTTATTCTGAGTATTTCATATAAATGGAATCATACAATGGCCTTTTGTGTCTGGCTTCTTTCACTTAATACATATTTTCAAAGTTCATTCATATTGTTGTAGCAGGTATCAGTATTTTATTCCTTCTTATGGCTGAATGCTATTCTCTTATATAGATAAAAGGCATCCTGTTTATCCATTCATCAATTGATGGATATTGAGTTATTTCTACCTTTTGATAATTGTGAAGAATGTTGCTATGAATATTTGTGTACAAGTTTTGTATCCATTTTCAATTATTTTGGGTATAAGTGGAATTGCTGGGTCTTAGAGTAATTCTATATTTAACTTATTAAGGATCATGAAACTGTTTCCACAGTGATTAGAACAACTACATTCTCACTAGCAATATATGAGGATTCCATTTTCTCCACTTCCTCATCAACAATACTATTTTCCCTCTTTCAAATTTACTATAGCCATCCTCATAAATGTGAAGAGGTATCTCATTATGGTTTTCATTTTCATTTCTGTAATGACTAATGGCTAGGCATCTTTTCATATGCTTGCTGGCCATTTGTGTACCCTCTTCAGAGAAATGTCTATTCAAGCACTTTATATCCAGTTTTTAATGGGGTTGTTTCTCTTGTTGTTGCTGAGTTGTAGGAGCTCTTTATACATTCTGGATAGCAGACTCTTCCAGATATATAACATATAAATATTTTCTCCCATTCTGTGAGCTGTTTTTTCACTTTCTTGATGATGTTCCTTGAGGTATAAAAGTTTTTAATTTTGATGATGTCTAATTTATTTTTTCTTTTGTTGCTTCTGCTTTTTGTATCATATCTATGAATCCATTGTAGCATCCATGGTCATGAAGATTTGCCCTTATGTTTTTTGTAGTTTTAGCTTTATATTTATGACTTTGATCCATTTTGAGTTAATCTTTGTATGTGGTATGAGATAAGGGTCCAATGTCACCCTTTTGCATGTGGATACACAGTCGTCTCAGTACCATATGTTGAAGAGAATATTCTTTCCCCATTCAATGGTCTTGGTTGGAAATGGCCATTTTTGAACAATGGGCAATGGAATCTTCATCAAAAATCAATTGGGCTCTTGATTTTATGATCTATATATCTATCCTTAGGCCTTACGACAGTACCTCTCTGTTTTGACTACTGTAGCTTTGCAGTGAGTTTTGAAACTAGGAAAAGAAAGCCCTCCAACTTTGGTCTTCTTTTCTGAGAACGTTTGGCTATTTGGAGTCAAATCACTTTATTTTTTAAAAAAGTAATTATTACCAAAAAATAGAATTGGATTTTAGGTGAAAATACAATAAGACCCTGTAGCTAGTAACTTAGTGTGAATTTTAATATAAAATATTAATCAGTCTCATCTGGATATTAAAAAAGGATGTGTTTTCAGAGTTTTCAGCAATTTTTAAGAGGATGTGCCAAAATGGAAGTTGAAGGACAAGGGAGTTTAAAGATATTAATAACAATAATTGGTAGTAGTAGTATTTAAAATCAGTAATATTAGATTGTTTTTGAAAGCACTTGCACATACATTACCAGATATTTTTATACAAAAGTTCTACGAAGTAGTCAGAGCAAGCATGAGTATTCTCAGTGTGCAAATGGAGAAACTAAGGCCCTGAGAGGTTAAGCAATGAGCTCAAGTTTGCACAGCAAATAAATGCTAGAACCAAAACACAATAGCAAGTCCTCTGATTGCCAGGCCAGTTACTTCAGCTTGGCAAGTTAACATCAGCGCTGGATAAATTTGGCCTTATTTCAAATTTTACTTAAGTTTGGGGGGAAAATCTATTTTATAAGTAGTAAGAGTTTTTATAATTGCTTCTGCAAATCACTTGCTTATTCCACATTCTGACAGAAATAAAAATAAAATCAGATGCCAAAGATTTTAGCTCTCCTGAGAGTTATTTGTAGTGTAGATTTAACTTCTTTGGGTTGATTCATTTTATACTCTAAGCTATGCTATGATGCTTCTCCACATACTGTTACATTCTCAATTTCTTATTCCTCTCCTTCACATAAAGCTTTTTCTTTGACATTTAAATTATTATTAACTATAAAATGTTCTCATTACTCAGTTAAGCAACACAGATTTTTCTGCATATTCTGTGATGAAAATCCATGCAAACCCAAAAGTGCCTGAGGGAAGTGGCCTGAACCACCTCTTCTGTATCCATCCACTAGTCCCATTAAAGTATCGCAGGAATATTATAAAGTATTAGAGGATGCAATTTGGAGAAGTATTATACTTATTGCCCTTTGGAGAACTTATTTAATGCCAAGGAAAGATAAACATTGTGCATTTTGTAGGTCAATAGGTTGTGTCTAAAACTTTAAAGACAAGTGCAAGAAGGATCACTCAGCCCATGTTCTTTCAAAGCAGTGAGTTAAATGGTTTTGTTATAAATATGCAGCAGAGAAAAAAAATGTACTCACTTTCATAAGAAAGTAGACATAAAGTTTCCCATGAAAGCTTGAGCCATTGTGGTATATAATACAAACCGAAATTCGATTTCAATTATTCTCAAGTGCAGCTATGCTGTGTCTTTTATTCTCCTATTTGGTAAAATGACAGTCTTGGTAATTGAATATTAATTTTCACCAAAAAAAGCATTCCAAACTCTCCTTCAAAGAGGGAATTAAGCTTATTAATTCATTCCTTAACCAGAGGACAAAGTGCATGACTTGCTATGTAAGGAACAAGAACTCCTAGGGGCCGAGAAGATTTAATCAAGAATTGAAGGGGAAGAAAAAGCAAATGAGCCAGAAGGCAGAAGAATGTGAGGAGGTCACCCAACTTTTTCAGGAGAGACAGCGGAAAAAAAAAATCCTTCCCAGAACTCAGCCAAAGTGAAGCAAGGCAATCAGAAGTATAAATTCCTCCTGAGATACAGGCAAAAACACTTACTTTCCCTTATAATGCCATTTTAATTTCTGGTAAAATTCCAAAGCAAAGGTTTATATTTCATGATATTGTCAACTTTGCATAAGACTACTTGTGCTACTCATGACTTACACGGCCTTAGGGACACTATTGATTTTTTTCCCCCTCATAAATCTGAAAATGCTCTCTGCCTTCCCAGTAGACCCCTAATATTTATTGGTGTCTCTTCTAAAACAACAGTTCAAGGTTGGAGCTATGAAAACATCTGAGGCTCTAATTTACCATAAAGTCTACTAAAGATTACAGATAATACATAGCACTTAGTTTGCCCAAGAAATATTAGAAACACCTCTGCCTAAACACACACACTTTTTTTTCCCCTAATAAATGTTGCTACATAGGAAAGTTACAAAGTGACTCATGCCACATTCCCCTCCAACATGTCTACAGAGCAGCATGCCTATTTAAAGTATCATTTGACTTATAAATATTTCCTTTCTGTTACTTTACATTCTTAAAAATTATTAAAGACCTCAGAGTTTTTATTTCTGTGTGTTACATGTATGTGTGTGTGTATATATATATGATATATATCATATATATTTACCAAATTTATATATCATATATACATATTATAAATTGAGAATTTTAAAAAATATATTTAATTGATTTGACTTAAAAATAATTAATCCATTAAAGATTAATATAGATAGCATGTGCACTATGAAAAATAACCATATTTTCAAAACCAAAATATCTAGTGAGAAAATGGCATTGTTTTAAATTTTTCCAAATATTTTTAATGTCTGGTTTAAGAAAAAGACAGGTGGATTCTCATTTCTGCTTCTTCATTTAGTATAAAATATCATCTGTCATGTAGCCTCTGGTAAACACTATACAGTTAGGAGAGAATGACAATGAAAAAAGGAAAATAATGCTTTAGTATGATCATGAAAATCGTGTTGATGTCATAGACACTCTGAAAGAGCCTTGGGGACCCCCCAGAGATCACAGCATCACATTTAAAGACAATTGCTTTAGAATATCAGAAAATCATACAGGGATTGGAGCCACATACAGATAACTATGAACAGACTCCTAGCAGATAGACATGGCAGTATCCTGTTTAGGTTTCCAGATCTATTTCTTCTAAATAAATTTCTAATCAGTTACAGTTCTTCCTTCTTTTGAGGTCATTTAGGTAGAGATACAGTGTCAGCCCCCCATATGGGACATTGGAAATGTTGATAGATCTTCTAAGAGATAGAAAATGCCTGAAAAGTAGATTTAGGGACATAAGTTATTTTTCATTAGAATTAATTATCTCTAGGGGCACCTGGGTGGCTCAGCCATTAAGTGTCTGTCTTTGGCTCAGGTCATGATCCCAGGGTCCTGGGATTGAGCCCCTTGTCGGGCTCCCTGCTCAGTGGGAAGCCTGCTTCTCCCTCTCCCTCTGCTGCTCCCCCTGCTTGTGCTCTCTCACTATCTCTGTCAAACAAATAAATAAAACTTTAAAAAAATGTTTTTAGAATTAATTATCTCTACCGTAATGGCAAATCCAAATTTGTTATATAATCCCACATTAACAGGGTCTCAATGAACATAGGACAGCGATGTTTCCCCTCAGGGAGGCCAACAAAGATCTCATATCTTTAAAGTTTTCAAGGTTTTCAATGATATCTTTGTATTGTTAAGTTTATGACTGCTTCAATAACTGGAAATAGTCATGGACCAGTTTTGTATTACTCTTGTTGGATTCAAGTAAGACCTACAAGGTGATGAACAGACAATAGCTCCTGAAATTACAAAAGACACTACTTTTGATGCACAATTAATGTGTGTGTGGCTTTGTAACTGGTTTGGGAGATTTACACGTATTTTAGTAGTTATCCTACAAAATATAATATGCATACTTAGTTTGTAACAATGTTTTAAGATAATCCAAATTTTCATCCTGAATAATAAAAATACTTTAAAAAAACATATTAATTCTGATTGACTCCCCTTAGCTTACATGCCACCTTTGTCCAGCATTTGTTTTATCTTATTGGTTTCTGAACCCTACAAATAGATGCTATTATTGATTTATAGAATCAATATTTTGTTAAATTTACCTACATATTTACTAATTTATTTTCTCATCATTTCTTCTTTTATGTTGGGCTTCCTTTCTAGAACTGTCTTTCTTCTTGAAGTATATTATGTAGAAATCCCTTCAGTCCAGATCCGCTGGTAACAAATTCTCCCAGCTTTAATATCTTTATTTAGCTCTCATTCTTCGTAGACAATTTCACTGGGTTTATAAATCTAGTTTGATGTTGTTCACAGCCCTCTAAACTTTAATGTTTTCTGTTTTTTTCTGATGCTATGAGAGAGACTTCAGTCTAATAGTTGTTGTTCATGTAGGTACCTTGTCCTTTCTCTGTGGCTGCTCTCAGTATTTTATTCCTGTCTTTAGAGTTCTACAGCTGGGCTTCAATGTATCTTAAGTGTGGGTTTTCTTTCTATTTGTCCTTCTTGGGATGTGTTGGTGCTCCTGAATTTAAGGATCTATGCTCTTCATCGATTCTGGAAAATTCTCAGCCATTGTATTTTTAAGTCAGGGTCCTCCATTTTTCCTATTCTCTCCTTCTGGAAATCCAGTTAGATGTATGTTAGACCTGTTCACCATACACTCCACATCTTTTTATCTGGCTTTAGTATTTTCTTTTTGCTTCAATTCTTCAGATCTTCCAGTTTGTGCTTAATTGTTCAGCTTGTGTAGTGATTTTTAAAATTTCTTTTCTTTTTTTTCTTTCCTTTTAATTTCAGTACAGTTGACAGTGTTAAATGAACTTTAGGTGTACAATATGGTGATTCAACAATTCTGTATACTACTCAGTGCTCATCAAGATCAGTGTACTCCTAAGCTCCTTCACCTGTTTCACTCATCCCCCACATCTACCTCCCCTCTAGTAACCATCTGTTCTCTATAGTTAAGAGTCTGGTTTTGGGGGGTTTTTTTGTTTGTTTGTTTGTTTGTCTCTGTTTTCCTTTGTTCATTTGTTTTGTTTCTTAAATTCCACATAGAGGGAAATCATATGGTATTTGTCTTTCTCTGACTGACTTACTTCACTTAGCATTATACTCTCTAGCTCCATCTATGTTGTTGCAAATAGCAGGATTTCAATCTTTTTTATGGCTAACCTTATTTTAATTGCTAAAATTCTATTTGTTCTTTTAAAAAGCTGTTTAATCATTTGTGATAGCCTCTCATCCCTTAATAAGATTTAAATTCTCTTTTAGTTTAATAAATATAATATGCACACTCATTTACATTCCTACCTGACGATCCCAATATTATGATTCTATCTGTGTTGCTTTTGTTGATCCTAGACCATGGTGATTTCCTTGTGTGTTTAGTGATTTTGCATCCTGAACTCGTGGCCATTTTAACTTTATCCATAAAATTATTTAGAATTTGTATTGAGAGTGTGTATTTCTCATGAGGACTTTCATTTGCTTCTTTTTTTTCCTTTTTTCTTTTTTTTTAAGATTTTATTTATTTACTTTACAGAGAGATAGAGCCAGAGAGCACAAGCGGAGGGAATGGCAGAGGGAAAGGGAGAAGCAGACTCCCCGCTGAGCAGGGAGCCCGACGCAGGGCTCGATCCCATTTGCTTCTATGTCAAGAGTACTTTAAATATTTAGCTCAGAAGTTTTCAAGGAAATAAGTAGTATAAAAATATGTTGCCAGTCCATAAGATGGTCAGCTCATGGTTACACACACTCCCCCATTTGCATAGGCCCTGGGTCCTGGCCCTTGGTTCTTCCCCGCCGACAGAGGTCAGAAATTATCCAGGTTACAGAGGATCAAGACAGCACAGGACAGCAGCAGATTCCTGCTCTCACTCAGTTCTTTGACCTTGGAGGATGTCTTCATTTTCAAGTCAGCTCAACCATATATTCTAAATGGTTATTAAACATGTTAGATAAACTATTTTAAGTACTTTTAATAAGTGACATTTTTTAGGCTATATAGTCAGTCATATCCTCAGAAATGGGTGTTCCTTGGCTTAAAGTATATACTGTAGCATGTTTATCTGGAAAATCTACTGCTAAGGTGTATACCTTTATTATATTTTATAATATTCAATGATAGTCCTGTCATTTGCTAAAACACAATTCATAGTTTTTATAACTTACCAACTATTTTTGTATCATTTATTTTAAACTGTATGAAAGATAGAACAACTGGGTGGTACTAAGCCCAATTGAATGTTGTTTTCCATTTTTGTTAAAAAATCCTAAGACTTAAATAAATATAACTTCACAAATCTGAAATTATTATATTGGCCAGACTCCTTACAGAACTTAGCAGCAACCTCTAAACAATTCTGAAAATATCTGGAACTCACCTCTGGTTGCTACTGACACAGACATTAAAACAGTGAAACAGTTTCTCATGTTCTGTAAGGTTTTCTAATGGAATCTGGCTGTAGACATCAGACAAAACAGACATTAAAGAGAGGGCTGGGTATTCAGTCTTTAACCTTTAGCTATTATATGTGCCATATGAAATTGCATAGTTCAGAACTAATATCAGAAAAATAAAGAAAATAATAATTCAAATAGGAAGCACTTAAGCCAACTTATTTTTAAAGTGCTTTCCAAAAAATAATATTTAAATTATAAGGACTTTGGCTTAATTCATTTACTCACAGTTCTACTCTTAAATTAACACTAAAAAAATATAAATCGCTACATCTGTAAGTGATTAGAATTATAGGAATACGCCATGAGTAACAGCAGCAACAACAAAAACTAATCACACAGACATACAAATGTGGTACTAACTCTTGGGACATAGGAACTTGACATTTTAAATAAAAGAAGAAATACCGGGTCATAATTTCATCTGTGGCTCTACTTTAACATAGATATAAGTGGAAACAGAATTTTGGGGCCAGTAATTTAAGCATCTCCTATTTTTGAAATTCATGGGCTATGAAAGGATTGCAGAAGAGCCTTTAAAGCCCCTCTGGTAGGATTTAAATAGTCACCAATATGAAGTAGCATGGAGGAAGTAATCCTAATATCTTAGGGCTTAATGGGACTGGAGAGTTCTTCCATATGGGGCAGGAGCTACTAAAAGC
The DNA here is from genome assembly GCF_964656455.1 of Halichoerus grypus. Classification (NCBI taxonomy): domain Eukaryota; kingdom Metazoa; phylum Chordata; class Mammalia; order Carnivora; family Phocidae; genus Halichoerus; species Halichoerus grypus. The sequence continues at coordinate 99,511,163 of NC_135721.1, forward strand.
AGCCCTTTCCCCATAAGGTATCAGAATATCAGAATATCCTTTGTTTTGAAAGTAACCTCCTTACAGATCTACTTGGTATCAAAAATCTTCCTGTGGTCAAGTGACATATTTGAAATTACTCTGAAAATTATGATTAGTCATTTGGTACAGTGAACAGGTAATAGCAAAAGAAACTAGAGAGGAAGTAGATAAATTTTATTTGGGGAGTGACAGAGTAATAGTATCTTTCTAAGGCACATATGAAAAGGAAACATTTCTCAGAGAACTGGGTCCACACAATGTCCTCTTGGAAACACAAAAATGCTGGCTGGCAGACCTCTCGTAACTAGATTTTTTTAACAGAAATTTATTGGTAGGAGTATCTCTTGATATCCTGTGTATTTTTAAACCTAATGATAAGGCATAAGAATTCACAAAAGGGAAAATCACATTGTTAACAGACTGTATATTAGAACACATGAAAAACTCGTCACTTGAGAACTTACAAAAGAGATTTAAAAGGAAAAGATACCCCAATTTTTTAAATTAAAAATAAGACTATTGCTGGTGAGGTTTCTTTTTTTAATCTCTAGTAAAGTGATTAGCAAGGCGAATTTATGGGAAAAGTACCAAACAAATCATACGTGTGATTTGTCCAAGCAACTCAGTGATAAGATCAGACCCCATCACTGCTACATAAGCCCTGTAACACAGTGATTCAAAGAGAATGGAGTCCGGAGGCAAAATGCCGGGCTTCCCATCCCTGCTTTGCCATCTATGAGATGTGAACCACACAGTTACTTAATCTCTGTGACTCAGTGGGTAAAATGGGGATAATCATACTACCTAAATTATAGTGTTGCTTTAAGGATTAAGTTAGCACATTTTATCGGGTGCCTTTCGCAGTGTCTGTAGCACAGTGAGCTGGAGTAAGCATTTTACCATTTCCATCATGGCAGAGAGAAAGGGAGACCAGATCAAATGCTAACAAACCTGAGTCTTGGTCTTAATATTGTTACTTGCTCAGGTAAGAGGCTTAAAAGCAATTCAGTTTCACCTAGGGTGACTCTCCTCACTTCTCTCACTACCCTCCCAGGAGTTAGGATCAAGCGATTTCATGTGTACAAGGTACGTTGAAAAGTATCAGGCGTGACCTTTGAGTTCTCTGGGAGAAAAGCACTGAATTTCAAGATACTGTATTAAGATACGAATTCTTATTCTGATATTCCAAAAAATATCAAACACTGAGGTCATACGTGCTTACCTTCATATTCAATGGTGTCCCATTTAATGGTATTTTTGGCACTGAAGAAAATGCCTTAAAACTCAATGCCACTTTAGGTCAATAATATAAGGAGAATTACATACCCATTTATTAATATGCTTCAACTAGTTTGTCACATCTTTAGGTATGACCAGTAATGAAGAATTTTGAATTCTCTCTTGTTTTAATAATTTAATGTTATCAATTGGAATAACTTTCGTTCTTACTGTATTTCAATGAAGAAAGGTAAAATGATTAGGGCCAATCAAGTAAGGAATTTAACAGTCTCAGCTACCAGACTGACTCTTGGTGCCCACCCAGATCTGCTCAGCATGTGTTCTAGTACGTGCTGTGGTGTCCTACCCGGAGCATCTGCATCCCTCCTGAGGGCTTTATCTTGGGGGCAGACCAAAAGTGCCATGAGTTAATACCCCAGGAAGCAGATCTCAGCTAAGCACAAATGTGGGTAGAGGATAAATATTCCTCATCCCTTGGGCGAGGCAAGTCTGAGGAGTACGCCATACTGTTTCCCAGAGGTCAGCAGCAGGACTGAGCTCCAGTGTTTCCAGTGATGACCTGTTGGATAATGCATTCCTCATTGGCTTCCTCCCCTTTTCTGTCTCACTTTCCACTTCCTTACAAGCACTTCTTCCTGGGATCACCTCTCAATCCACTTGTCTCAGTATTCTGAAGAAACCCAGATAAGAAACTAACATTTATAGTGAAGCTAATATGTATAAGCCCTCTAAGGATTTTATATTCTGGTTTTCCTCCTACCTCAGTGCACATGCCTTTTCAGTGTCCTCCGCTGATCTCTCTTCTGCCTGACCTCTAAATGTTGCTATAGCATGGGACTCATCTGGGATGCCTTCTCTTTTCCATTTCCATTCTCTACCTATATGGTCTCACCCACTCATAGTGTTTATGTATCAATGACTCTAAAATTTCTGTTTTCAGCCCTGATTGATCCCCTAGACTCCAGATGCATATCTTCAGGTGCTGTTTAGTATTCTCACCTAAATGGTACAAGGCCAAAACAGAACTCCTGATATCCCATCCAAAACCTGCTTTTCCTCCATCCTGCCCAACTCAGGAAATGGTGTCACCACCCATCAGTTACTCAAGTTAAAAACCTAGGATTTGGTGGCTCAGTCGGTTAAGCGTCTGCCTTAGGCTCAGGTCATGATCTCAGGGTCCTGGGATTGAGCCCCCGGTTGGGCTCCCTGCTGAGCGGGGAGTCTGCTTCTTCCTCTCCTTTCACTCCCCATATCTAATCCATGAGCAGGTTATGTCAACTTAACCTTCAAAACATACTGTAAACTACCCATTGGTCCCCACATCTAGAATTACCATCTCATCTAAGCATATTTCTCCTCTGGGCTATTGCAGTGGTCGCCCACAAATCTTCCTTCCACGTGCCATTGTCCACAGACTATCTCAAAAAAAACATTTTTTAAAATTATTAAGTAAGCCATGGTGTTCCCTTCACTACACCTTTCAATGGCTTCAATAATACTTACAAATAAAACCCAAACTCCTTGTCCTGGCTTACAAGGCTCCACAATTTCTGATCCTTTCCTTCTCCGATGTCTGTATAGCCTTCTCCTTAGATCATACGCTCATGTCTCACTGGCTTTTTTTCTGTTTCTTGAACATAGCAAATTCATTCTTGCCCCGGAGCTTTTACCATATCTGCTTCCTTTGCCTTGAATGTTCTTCTCTGAGATCTTTGTATGGTTACCTCCTTCTTATTCAAGTCTCAGCTTAAATATATTCTCTTTATAAAGAACTTTAAAAACTATCTAACCTAATATAGTACCCAGTCACTATTTTATCACAGTAGGTACCACTGCTTTTTAAATGTTTATATCTTTTATATAGTTTATCTTCCTCTGAGAAGTCAATAATAGGAATTTTGTCTTATGGGGGCATCCCTAGCATCTAGAACATAAACTGACACGTGGCAGGCCTGTAATAAATTTTGTTGAATGAAATAAATGGCAGGAACTATCATCATCCTCATTTTGAAGGTGATGAAACTGAGACTTCAGGTAGTTATACAACTTGCTCAGGCCAATAGAGGCAGAGATTGTTACATAAATCAAATCAGTCTAACCCAGAGCTTATACTTTTAACCACTATACCAAATTCCTTTATATCTGGGGGGTAAGGGAATATGAATTTGAAAACAAAAGCAAAAACAAAAAACCTTAGTCCAAGAACTTAATGCATCCCTTTTTACAGAGTGCCTGTTTTTAAAAGACTCAGCATGTTTGAATTATTCTGAGACCTATAAACCATCCATAGCTCTTAAGAAATAAATCTTATTCTTTGTGTCATGTGGGTATACTAAGAAGAAAGGAAAGGAAAGCTATCTTAGTTCTCATCCTCTACACAAGTCTACTAAGAGATAATTCAACAGTTTAAACAACAGGATACTATTTCAGACAATTTCTCATGGGAAAACTAAAAGACTCCAGATTATAATATAACATAATTCATTTTGCATGGAAACCATTAGAAGAACAGTCATGTTCAGTAATATTTCCTTTATGAGAATGAAACTGCAGTTAACACATATGTATATAATTTGGAATCAGAGTCACAATGCTCTGCACACCAAGGGATATGAGTAGATATTTATATTGTGTGAAAAGCTGAATAGCATCAAAATGGAAATACTCATAAAAATGTATATGAAGAAACTGAGCTAAAATTACCCAGTGGACAATAGACATTTAATGCAAAGTCTTCTAAAATTATTTTGATATGTCTTATAATGAGATTCTGGCATGTTGGATAACAAATTCTGTCCAAGCTTTCTAAGAAACAAGATATTTAATCACCTTAAAGGAGAAATTCAAGGAATAAAGAAATATCAAATCTTCACCAGGAGGAGGTAAACATATTTTTATAATTCTTAGGATAATAATAACAAAAGGAATATTAGCTTTCATGTTAGATTCCAAAACAGTGACTGGCAATGGCACAAAACCACATTATTTAGTCAGTGTTTTATCTCTTCTGCCCTCTTTCCTAGCCCCTTAATTTCCAATGAATAGAGTTGCAAAACATCATAATCAAATACACACACACACACACACACAGTGAATATATATCACGGTCTTTTGTGGTTCCATACAAATTTTAGGATTGTTTGTTCTAGTTCTGTGAAAAATGCTGTTGGTATTTTGATAGGGATTGCATTAAATCTGTAGATTGCATTGGGTACTATGGACATTTTAACAATATTTGTTCTTCCAATCCATGAGCATGGAATATCTTTCCATTTGTTTGTGTTGTCTTCAATTTCTTTCATCCACATTTTATAGTTTCCAGAGTACAGTTCTTTCATTTCCTTGATTAAGTTTATTCCTGGGGTATTTTATTATTTTTGGTACAATTATAAATGAGATTGTTTTCTTAATTCCTCTTTCTGCTGCTTCATTATTAGTAATGTATAGAATTGTTGAATCACTATATTGTACATCTGAAACTAATATAACACTGTATATTAACTATACTGGAATTAATACACACACACACACACACACACACACACACACGGGAACAAATTTAATGTATATAAGGCATGCTCCTGGAGAAGAAACCGAGGCCCAGATAATGAGTGCCAGGGCAGACATTATAACCCAGAACCTCTGATTCTCAGTTCAGCAGTCTTTCCTTCATATCACAGTCACCACACAAAGAAGGTAGCACACAAGTACATATTCTTTGTGTCATTTTCCTTATTCTACCTTGCTCTGGATGTCCATGGCAATAGGAATGTTGAAAAATCTGAGTTTAAGCCACTTAAAAAAGTATTAAATGCTGAGAATTAAAAGGAAGGTGCTTGGTTTGTGATTTTAACCTACAAGGTGGCCATATAAGGCAATGCTCCCACCAACTATCTCTGGTGGCCGCTGTCAGAGACCAAAGTCAGATTAATATAAGCTGACAAGTCATTTTCTATGATCTCGGGTTCTTATTAATATCATTTGATCTGATATAAAATATCTATCTTTTCTCTGCAGATCATAGAGTCAGATATTATCACTCAAAAGAGATGGTTATGCAGAAAGTGCTAGTCGAGGGACAGAAAAGACGTGGCATCAGCAAACTAACTTGACTCAGATGCATGAGGATCATGAGCTCTACAGTCTGACTGACAGGAACACCAGGAAGAATGACAAAGGAGGTGAGCAGGCATAATGTTTCCCCTGTGTAATTTCTGCATGGTCGACTCACATACCTGTCAAGAAATTATATATCATTTATATACTAAAGCTATTTCTATCACCTTTGCTCTAAGGAAATATGAGAGTTTAGGTTAAAGATTATATGTATATAATACACAACTTCATTTCCAGTTTACTCATAAGCTTGTTATATAATTTTGGTATTTTTAAAAGAATTTTATTGATTTTGATATTTCACTAGGTATCATAACCAATATGGCTTCTTAAATGGCAATTGGGTTCTACTTGAGCTGATAAGAAAATTTAAGATTGATGAGAAGATACAGGGCTTGATATCAGCTGCACCAGATGTATTTCAATAAAAGAGTAAATAAAAAACTCATGGTCTACCAAACATTCACTGAATGCCTACTATGTGAAAAGCCCGGGAAGTTCCAGTGATAAAACACTACCATCAAGTTTTACAATCCACTTATGATGATTAAGCTTAATATAGGAGAAGAGATAAAGGCCTTAAGTGAATTATTACAGACAATGCATTAAGTACTGAGGAAGAAGCAGTTAATTTTAATTAGAGGTGAAAGCAAGGGAAACTTCATAAAAGAGATGACATCTATTTTGAGACGAAAGGACAAAGGAGGGTTGGAAGAGGTGTGGGCGGGGAAACAGAGAGAAAGTCAAATGTGGTGAGTGCCTTTGTGCCACATGCTATGCTAGAAACCTAATCTAGATGATTCCAATTAATCCCCCAATAATACTACTGTCACAGACTCCATTATTGTTCCCAATTATTCACCCTCATCCTTTTATCTTTTTCCCCATGCATTTCCTTCCATTAGGGGTGGATTTTATTTCCCTATCCAGTGATGTGACATCCACAGGGCAAAATGGTGCAAAGACTTGAATCGTACTTGCACAGTTGGACAATTGGACTTTTTACCATCCCCATGAGAAAAACAATCTTTGTATCTCACTGATCTCCCAAAGTATGGGAGACCTGTGGAGAAATCCTAAGCTGAGTTCAGTACCTGGAGGTGAGACCAGCCAATCCATAGATGCATGAGAAATAACATTTATTTTATGCCACTGAGTTTTTGTGGTTGTTGGTTACATTATTGTGCCAATAGCTAATTGATATACCTGTACAGAGTTAGGAGCTAAGCTCCACAGGGAAGAATTTGTTTGCCCAAGGTTACCTACTTAGTAGGAGAAAGAGCCCAGTGTAGAATTCTGGTGTGTCACAGACCTAAGTTTACATTCTTTATATCACAGTGACCCTTAATAGAAGGGGAGAATTAGACAGAAAGGTACTGCAAGGTTAGGGCAATGGAGGTAGGAAGAAAAAGCCCACCTTGGTTGAAATTGTCTAAGATGGTCATGGGGTTATTAGGAAGATAAATTTGGTCTAAATTTAGGAGTGTTTTGAATGTCAAGCTTAGAAATTTCAACTTCATTTTAAGGACATGAAAAGCCATCAAAATGTTTTGAATATGGAAGCAACCTACTAAAGTAAGACAATTCAGGAAGCTCCATTAAGTCCATACATTTAGTGGGATCACTCACAGGATTTTGCAGTAATGTAGGCAGTCAAACAATAGACACTAGATAATTATTTCTCATGTTTATGCCAAGATTAATTGTGCTTGCCCCAGTAGACACTCCTTATAGAACTGAAAGATATACTTCTATTTTAAACACATCTTCTAGATTGATCTAAATGTAAATATACTCCATGAGTTTTAACTTTCAATTTATTTCAGCATATCTTTCATCTAATATTTATCAATTCATTATGTGTGTATGCAGATGCATCCAGCAATTTGTAAATGTGGTTAAAAGAAGTTGCTTGGCAGCTGGGAAATGAATCAGTCTAAAAAAACATAACTCTACTGCCTTTAGGCTAAAACACTAACTAAAGGAGGAAATGACTATAATATGACAACTGTATCAACCAAAACAGCAAATTACTCATGATGAATGTTCAGTGCCTGGTTGGTGGGAGACCTTCCCCAAACCAACTGTGCCAAGGGCTTACAAAGAGGAAATACATATTTTTAAATTTACTTACTTCCTTTAACAAAAAGTAATTCACTCAATCTACTCAAAGCATAACTACATATGATATATTAACTGAATCTATTAGAAGTACTGCAATTTGGTATAAAGATCAATTAGGTATATAGTCATAATATATAAAGTTTGTGGTTTTTACTGAAGCCTAAGACTTACGAGTATCAAATTATTATACCCATCTTATAGTCATCACTATATAGGAGAAAAATATCAACAAAAGTTGATATTGTGGGCAAAAAGGGGCTCGGAAATGAGATTTTCAAGTAGAAGAGCTTATTTTTCTTTGGAATATGTAATAAATACTTAGATTCAGACATAAAATAGCTATTTTTTTAAAGTGTAAAAAGTATGAGCATTCTAGACAAGAGGCTATCATTTCCTCTTTATATTTTTTTATTTAAAGAAAACAAAGACAAAAAGAATGAATAAACCTAAATAAAAGAAACGTGTGTTAGAGCTGAACTTCCTTTTTCTGTGGTGAGACCGTGTCCTTACCAGAGAATTATATTACTTACTCTATAATTTTCTGGAAAAGTTTCCAAACAATACAATTTTGTTTCTCATAATGATTTCCTAGAAATTCAACTATCAAGCGTGACTGTTTCAGGCTGCTCTGATTCTCTGATAATTTAAATTCCTAAACAAGGTTTCCCATGCAGGAAGCCATGATTTGTGTTGAACGAGAACCCAGACTCCATGAGTTATAGGATCTGCAGCTCCTTCTGTCAGCCTGAAAGGCATAGACCGGTTGGATTTCTGGGAACAGACTGTATGTGAGTGTTGGGGGTTCTGCACCACTGGATAAGGGGGAGGCTAAAAGATATCTACTCACCGACCAGCTTCTCTCTCTGCTTGAGTCTTATTACACTGATGTCCGAACCACATAGACTACAGTGTTTCTTCTAATACTCTGTCCTCTTGTAATGTTGACATATTAATATATACACATACGTATAAATTCACATATATTGTATATATATGTGCATGCTTGAGTGTGTGTGTGTATTTTTTTTGAAAGGTACTATCTTGGACTATGTATTTAGGGAGAATAATTACTCCTTCCTGCTTTATATATCATTCTGCTTTCTCATCTGGCTCCAACTAGCTTCAGCTAAGTCCACAGTTATTTCCACAGGTCAAAAGCCATGAAGGCACCTTTCCAAATCTCTGGCCCCTGGCTTTCTAGGAACCCAGGCAAGTAACTGAAAATCACCTCCCAATATCCCAGTGACTCAAGGGTCAGTTCTCCTACCTGTCTTCAATCTTTCCCCACTTCCCCAAAGCTCCACTTCGTTATCCTCTTGTTGGTCATCTTAAATCTTGAGGGAAATGAAAATTTAATCCTCTCTCTGCAAAAGGTTAGGCACTCCTCAGTTAATGAACAGCTATCCCTTAAGGGTGTTTGGAAATGTTAAACGAAAAACCACATGAAAGGTATTCGATATAGCAATCTGCTAATAACTTAGAGATTAGAAAATGAAAATAAAGTACAGCATTTTATAAGATTTTTAAGTGAATACTTTTGCTTTAAGACCTAATATTTCAGTTTTTTAAAGGAAAGAAATATATGAAGTTCATTAATATTTACTCCTACCACCCACATCCAGTTTCACCTCCATCCCCCACCCCCTTCCCCCAACACACACACACAAACAGCCCTTAAGAGAAGGGACAGACAGACAAAAATTTTGATAGACACATCCTGAATAACTTGCTGATGATTGTGCAAGAAATAAACATATCAATTATGCAAAGAACTATAAAATTCCAAAACGAAACAGAAAAAAAACACAGTATAATTTCTGTATTTCAAATTTTACAGTACTTTAATTTGTTTACAGTACTTTTATTAAATTAACTATTTTTATTCAGCATAGAAAAATAGAGCTTTCATAGGCAGGTTAGTTTACATAAAATGAGGATTTCTAGAGTCGGTGCATATAATAATACTCAACGTATCTTTTTGTTTTAAATTTTAAAAATAAATTATGGGTTTTCATTTCTTACTTAATGAATGAAACTTTCATAAATCATCCAAAGTAAAGTTTCTTTCATTTCTTATTTCTTCATTTCATTTCATTTTCATTTCATTTCATTTCTTCTTGTCAGCTGACACTCAAGATTAAACATGGTTTTAGGACATGTTGCAAATTTCTTTTCAGAAACCAGAAGTAAAAAGGCTTCACCTGCATCTCTAAAAAACAAAGCCAATTAATATGCCAGGTTCCTTTCCCCCTCCGAATATAATGGAGCCTGTGCTTAGAGCAAAGCTAGGAAGCTGGTCCCGCTCATCAGCATATTATAATGCCTCCTGACAGCCTCACACACTCCCTCATCAACATCATACTGTTTCAATTACACATTTTTTTTTTTTACCCACTTCACATGTTAAGCCACCTTCACTTCTATCTCACCTAGAGCTGCGGCATTAAATTTAACTACATTTTTCCAACGATAGATGGATTTTCTGCAAGTCAGAAACTGAAAAAATCACTAACATTATATTGTTCCAGGTCACAAAAGAAAGAGGAAAAAGCGGGAGGAGAAAGAACCTTGGTGGATTTTAAAGAAACAAATAATCCCTCCCCACAAAAGCCTGACCCTCTGAACCAATGGCAGAAAGAATTAAGAAGTGGCTGCAGCACAGGATGGGGTCCCTCTGCCAATGAAATGGAAATGGTCTTTTCAAGAAATGTTGGAGCCTGCTCACTCCCCTGTGATCATCCTACCAGTTCTGCTCCACCTTGCAAGGGTAATGAAGCAAGGTCTTTGATTCTGCCAGCAAACCATTGGAAAAAAAAACAAAAAACAAAATAAAGGATGGGCCTGAAAAGATGAACTTTAATTTAGCAAACACCATAGAGACATGTCCCAAGACAACTGCCACCTCACGTAAAAAATGTCTTCGGTTTAGGTCATGAAGAGAAATTTCGATACAGTAAAGCAAAATCATTCCAAAAGAGCATGACTCTTAGGATGCGGCTGTTTTCTTTGGAAAAACTCTAAGCCGACTAAAGGAAAACTCCCTCATCTCACTACAGAGTCCACCTTTCAGAAATAATTATAATTGCATGAATATGTAGTGTTCAGAGAGCTGAGTTATGAGAGTAAGTTTTCATAGCAACAGAGCAGGTTGGAAATCAGAATGTAACAGATTTCTTGGTGTTTGGATGATTTATGAAAGTTTCACATTCCCTTCCTCTCAAATTGACATTTCATCCTGATTGGTTAAGTATCATTTTTCTGTTTTAGCAGCAAAAGAATCCTGAATAATGCAGTTGCAGCTGGATTGTCTTTAAGTGAATTCCAAGTTGTGTGATTTCTGTGTTTTCTCACTCTCAGTTTATGTTTAACTTAAAAAAAACTACAACAAAAATTGTTCCCTTTTGTCTCACAGACCCTAAACCTTACTTTAAAATCTGTAAAAAATTAGAAATCTTGCCTTGTTTTGGTTCTCCTAAGGCTCAGAAAGCTTGACAATGTCTGAGCGGATAGGACAATTGGAAAGAGGGCCATATTTTTTCTCCAGAGGTTCTGGGCATTTTGGTGCAACTTTATATCCCAATAGGATGTTTGCCAA